>NC_080176.1:29787212-30076468 GCF_950295315.1 Erinaceus europaeus
ATGCACTGATTTTTATGGCCCAGCCCCCAACAGCCTGTCACTCCCTGGCCTGCCCCCACCCCTCAGGCTCCAAGTCCCAGGGGGACCCGACACTGGTGACCCCAGACCAGTTGATCTCTGCCAGGCCTTGAGTCAGAACAGAGGCTGGGGAGTGAACCAGTCTATCTGTCTTCCTGAGTGCCCGACCCACTTTATAGTTTAATATTAAACTTGCATCGTAAAACAGGGCTCATAAATGGCTAATAAAAACCTAGTTTACGGCTTATAAAGTGCATCCGTATTTTCCACGGATTTGCACGGGGAGATTTATGTGCCAGTTCTGAGTGTGCTGATAGAGGATCACCCTAACTGCCATACTAGTTCCACCGACCCCCTAAAAATTATAAATGACAATTACAAAATGACCCTTAAACATGCATGTTTGATACACTGGAGAAGTCCAAAGCTAGTAAGCTGGTACTTTTTAAAAAAATATCTATTTATACAGGTCAGGTTTAGCAGACATGTCACCATATGCAAAGACCCAAGTTCAAGTCCCTGATCCCCACCTTCAGGGTGAAGCTTCTTTAGTGGCAGAGCAGTACTGTAGGTGTCTCTCCTTTTCTGTCTCCTCTTTCCCTCTCAATTTATCTGTCTCTACCCAAAATAAATAAATGAATAAAATATATTTTAACCTTGTTTATTTGATAGGACAGATATTGAGAAGGGAGGAGGAGATAGAGAGAAAGGAAGAGACACCTGCAGACCCACTTCACTACTCATGAAGTTTCTACCATGTAGGGGAGAAGTAAGAGCTCAAACCTGGGTCCTCACACATGGTAACTGAGATAGATTTATTCACTAATGAGAGAGAGAGAGAGAGAGAGAGAGAGAGAGAGAGAGGAGGATGAAAAGGAGGAGACGAGAAGAAGGGACAACTAGACCATCATTCTAACACATGGGATGCTGGGATTTGAACCCAGGACCTCATGCATGAGCATTAGATGCTTTACCCACTGTGCTACCTCCCAGGCAACTGTGCTGGTATTTCCTGATGTTACAGGAAAGAGGACATGTTTGGGGTTCAAAAGAAAGGGTACCACTACGGGGAGGTACCATGGCTAGCACAGGATGCCCCGTGAACTCGGAGGACTAGGCTGTCTGCACAACAACTCCACCATTCCTGGTGGTCACTTGTTTCATCATCATCATCACTGTTATTATTATTGATTTAAGAATGATCAAAAAGACCATAGGATCAGAGGGGTACAATTCACACAGTTCCCACTACCAAGAGTTCTGTATCCCACCCCCTCCATTGGAAGCTTTGCTATTCTTTATCCCTCTGGGAGTATGGACCCAGGATCAACATGGGGTGCAGGAGGTGGGAGGTCTGGCCTCTGTGATTGCTTCTTTGCTGGACATGGGTGTCTACCCCATATCCCCAGCCTGTTTCTCTCTTTCCCTAGTGAGGCAGGACTCTGGAGAGGTGGGGTTCCAGAACACATTGGTGAGGTCCTCTGCCCAGGGAGGTCAGGTTGGTGTCATGATAACATCTACAATTTAGTGGCTGAAAAAGCATTAAGATATAAAGCAAAACATGTTGTTTAATAACCAGGAACTTAAAGATAAGAATATAGTAGATGATATTTGGGGGTCTCCATTTTCGAAAAAGCTAATAGGTCTATTTTGGTTATGTTCCAGGGGTTCCATGACTTTACTAATTTTTGCCTGATCCTGACAGCTAACACACAGGTGGACCAAAGGTTTTATCTGGGGAGATAATGTCAGAATTGGATAAAGGGCTAGAAAACTGGATCAGAGCAAAGAGAAGCTCCCAATATGGGAAAAGTATATGAATATTGTTAACTGTAAACCCCATCAATTTGATCTGGGACATATTCAGCACAGGAGCCTGTGTAAACTCTGCATCCCTGTAGGTCTGAGCTTGCTTATTTGTCTTTCTTTTCTTATAGAGAAATAGAGTTAGAGATAGAGGCAGAGAAGGACAAGATGGGAGATGGGAGATGGAGATGGAGAGAGAGAGAGAGACCATGATCACTTGTTGTGATCACCTGGCCTCCTGATTGGTCCTACTTTTTATCTTCAACTAATTTGCAACCTGACTGGTGAGAAAACCAGGTTAAGACCCCCTTTTTGTCTCTGTCTTTTGCTCTTCAATATCCATGCAATAGTAAAACATTTCTCAAGAAAAAGGGAAGAAAAAATGGTGGCTTTCCCTTGTAAGGAAACTGCCTTTTAAATACATCTAGTGAGAGAGCTCATTAAAGAGTGTTTGTTGAAGTCCTTTCTCAAGTGAATATCATTCTGTATACATCCACCACCACCACCAACAACAACAACAGTCTCATCTGCATGATACATTTGATTGCACACCAAACCTTCAGACAAGTAGATCTATCCTCAGCCACTCTCCTATAACTTCATCTTGTACTGAAGACTAAGGATCTTCCTGGGGAGGGAGAGAGGGGGTGAGGGCTGTGTTTTCTGACAGTGGAGAATCACTGTAGGAGTGAGATCAATGGTCTCCAAGTGGCAGGGGGAAGCTTCATAAGTGGTAAAGTAGGTCTACAGGTGTCTCTCTCTCTCTGTACCTCTCCATACCCACTCAACTTCCCTCTCTCCTATCAAAGCAGATAGTTTTTTTTGTTGTTTTTTTTTTTAAATAACACTTAGAGAACCAGAGTATCACTCTGACATAATATGGTGCAAAGGTTCAAACTCAGGGCCTGACACTTACAAGGCCTGTGTCTTACCACTAAGATACTTGCCTGCTTGGTTTCAATTCTTTTCCCTTTTTGGAGGGGGGAGGTTGAGTTGTGGGTTCGGGCGAGAGGAACCATAGCACAGAGGCTTCCTTCAATGCAGTGGGAACTGGGCTTGATCCTGTGTCACACATATGGCAAAGCAGAGCACTGTCCAAGTGACCTTGGTCTCATTTTTTAAAATTTATTTATTTATGATTGGATAGAGACAGAGAGAAATTGAGAGGGAGAGATAGGGAGAGAAACAGAGAGATACCTGCAACCCTGCTTCACTTTTCTTGAAGCTTTCCCCGGGATGATAATGTCAGCCATCAAAAGTGATAGGAAGAGGGTGAGGATCTGAAGGAGCAGCCTGGAGCTTCTGCACTCACTCATCTGTCTAGTCTAGTGTCTCTGGTACCTAGCAAGACAGCTGAGATGAGCTCAAATCACTGCAATTTGAGATCAGTTGCTTTCAGAGATGATTCTGATGAGATCAATTCAATCTGCGAGTCTAGCTTTTAAGATGCCATAATGATTCCCTTGACGCACATGGCGGGCTTGCAGAAGGGTGTGCAGCAGGGTGGGGTGGGCTTTAATATCACCAACCAGGGGTCTCGCCTAAGAGATCTGGAGCTGAGCCAAGGCATCTGGCAATCTCCACAAATCGAACTTAATCTTTAACAAATATGGACACAAAAGGGCAGAGCATAAAATTGCTCTTCTGAACGAGTCTTAGTGGGTCGCCTTGCCTTTCAGGAACATTTTCTAATGAGCCCTCAGATGTGAAGTGATTCCAATTTGCTATGCACTGGATGCACAAGACAGAGGAGAAATAGCATTTGCTTCTCCCCACTGGGCTATTACCGTTCCCAGGTGGACAGACCTCCAATGCTCAGATGGAGAGGGGGCACAGCTGCGTGGGCAGTCAGCAATGATGGAAGAAGCCCAGTATGGACCAGGCAGTGGCTGGAACCCAAATTGGTGGGGGGAGGCATGTGGGGTGTGGGGAAGAGGTGAGAAAAATTAACAGGGAGGCACCCCTTAGCTAACATGCAGGTGGGCTCAAAGTATTATCTGGGAAGATGGTGTCAGAAAATTTCATGGGCCCCTTGGAGTATACCTAAAATAGATTTCCTAACTTCTTCCAACATGAAGACCCCAAATCTTACCTGTCATAGTCTTACCATTAGGTTCCCAGTTATTAAACAAATTGTTCTGCTTCATATCTTTAATGTTTTTCAGCCACCAAGTTGAAGATGCTACCATGACACTAACCTGACTTCCCTGGGCAGACAACTTCCACCAATGTGTCCTAGAACCCCACCTCCCCAGATCTTTGCCCCACTAGAGAATGATAGAAATAGACTGGGGGAGTGTTATGGATCAACCTTCTAACACCCATGTCCAGTGGAGAAGCAATTACAGAAGCCAGATATCCCACCTTCTGCTTCCCATAGAGATTTTTGGTACATGCTCCCAGAAGGATAAGGAATAGGCAAACTTCCAATGGGGGGATAGGATACAGAAGTCTGATGGTGGGAATCTGTACCCCTCATATACCACAATCCTGTCAATCATTACTAAATCACTAATAATAGCAATAATAATAACAACAACAACAGCAAGGAACAAGGCTGCAGTCCGGGTAAATGACTTGGCAGGTGACACAAGGTTCTTACAGGCCAGTGACTCAGACTTGATCCCTGGCACCACATATGTCAGAGCTTTCTCTCCCTCATGAAATAAATAAAAGAAAAAGGAACTCGGGCTTTGGGTGGTCCTTCACCTGGTAGAGAGCAGATGTTAAGAAGCACAAGGAACTGGGTTCAAGCCCCAGGTCCTCATCTGCAGGGGACACTTCAGGAGTGGTGAAGCAGTGCTGCAGACTTCTCTCCTTCACTGTCTCTCCATCTCTCTCCTCTCTTTTGTCCATTTCTCACTGTCTTTATACAATTTTTCAAGAAGATAAAAATATACAAAATAAGGAAGAAAACTCACAACTCTTTATTAATGTTTTATTTGTTTTTAATTTTATTTATTTATTGGATAAAGAGAGAGAAATCAAAAAGGAAGAGGGAGACAGAGAGGGAGGCAGAGAGACACCTGTAGCACTGCTTCACCATTCGAAAACTTTGCTCCCTGCAGGTGGGGTACTGTGAGCTTGAATCCAGGTCCTTGGACACTGAAACATGTTTAACTGAGTAAGCCACCTCCTGGCCCCTTTTATCTTATTTTTCAGGATAGAAGGAGATACAGAGAGAAAGACACACAGAGAAAGACCAGAGCCCTGCTCAGCTCTGGCTGATGGTGGTGCTGAGGACTGAACCTGGAACCTGGCTCAGGCATGAGACTCTTTTGCAGAACTATTATGTTGTCTCAAGATTCATAACTACTGAGCTAGGAGTGACTGAGACACTCAGTCTTCTGAAATCTAGGTCTCCCAGTAAAACAATAGCTATAATACTAAGCATAAGGACTTAAAGCATTTGACATTAAGAACATAGGCTATGAGTTCTATCCTGGAGACGGCCATTCTCTCTCTCTCTCTCTCTCTCTCTCTCTCTCTCTCTCTCTCCCTCTTCTCTCTCTCTCTCTCTCTCATGACACCATGAGCTCAACCCTGGGCATGAACTACCTCTCTTATCTCTATCTCTTTCCCTCTCCCTCATTAACAAACAAATAAGTATGTAACAATCTGTTTAAGTCTATGTCTCTGAACAAGGGAGGTGATATAGTAGAAAAGAATGGAATTGACTTGAGCAGGAGGAATAGCTTATTGGGGTGGTGTGTGTCTTTGCCATGTGCACAGCCCAGGTTCAAGCCTGGCCTCCTCATTTTCTTCCACTCTCACTCTCTGCCTGTCTTAGTTTAAGGGGAAAAAAAGAATTAAATAAGAAGAAAAGAAAGAAAAGAACAGAACTTGCAAGCATGGGGTCCAAAGTTTGTCAGAGAAATATTGTGGTTCTCATTCTCTCCTGTAAATAAGTAAACAAATGAATGTCTTGGGTTTATATTCTATGATTTTTGTTATTGGTGATATATCACATGTTTATAAAATCACAAGATTTCAGGGGTATAGTTTCACACCCACATAATTCAGTGTGCAAATAACCCCAGATAATCACTGTAGTTTTCACAAAGTCTAGATTGAGTTTGTTTATTCCCTTTTTAAAAGAGGAATTTGTGGGCTGGGAAGAAGCATAATGGTTCTGAAAAAGATGTTCCTTCAGGTCTGAATCTCCAAGGTCCCAGGTCCAATCCCCAGAACCATCATAAGCCAAAGTTGAGAAGTGCTCTGAATTCTCTCTTTCTCTGTCTCTGTCATTCTCTCTCAATATACTTTAAAAAATAAAGTTTAAAGTTTATTTTTCTGTGTACAGGACAGACATCCTAGTATTTTTTTGATTAAATTTTTTAAGGGGGTTGGGCCATGGCACACAGGGTTAAGCACACATTACTATTAGTATGCTTCTGGTTCTGCTTCTGGGATCTCTTCTGTTACATTGCTTGATATTGTGGTTTATTTACATGATCATTCTGTTACATTGGTTTGGTCTCACTCCCCCCACCTACGGGAGATTTGGTTTAGCCCTTGTTAGTTTCAGCTTCTTCCTTCTCCTCACGCCCCCTACAGGAGGTACTTCCTGAGTTCCTGACTCTGCCACTGGGGGAGAAAGAGGCAGGACAAATTTGTGTGGTGATTAGATTAGATTAGATTTTTGAACCGTTTGCTCATGAATAAAGAAATACTGCTTCTCTGCTCAGCCTTGTGTCCCTGGTCTCAGCCCGCAAAGCTAGCCCAGCATACTGAACTCCTAATTCTGATGACATAGCAGTAAGCATAAGGACCTGCACAAGGATTCCTGTTCCAGTCCCTGGCTTCCCACCTGTGGAGGGAGGGTCACTTCACAAACAGTGAAGCAGGTCTGTAGGTGTCTATATTCCTCTCCCCCTCCCTACCTCCCCCTCTCTTCTCAATTTCTCTCTATGCTATCCAATAAAAATGAAAATGGCTGCCAGGAGCAATGGATTCATAGTACTGGCACCCAGCCCCAGCGATACCTCTGCAGGCAAAAAAAAAAATTAAAACAAAACTTTTTCTTATTTATCTTTATTTATTGGATAGAAACTGCCAGAAATCAAGAAGGAAGGGCTTGATAGAAAAGGAGAGAGAAAGAGACACCTACAGACCTGTTCCACCACTGGCAAAGCTTTCCTACTGCAGGCAGGGTTAGGGGGCTTGAACCCGGGTCCTTGTACATTATAACTCGTGCACTCAATCATATGCACTACTATGAAGCCCACAGCATCATAGTTACAAAGTAAAAGGCTGACTTTCCCACAAGCAAAAGGTGGCTTAAAAAAGGCAGGTGGAACTGGAATTCTGTCAATAAACACAGACTTCCTATTTTTAAAAACAAAACAAAAAATAATAATAAGAAAGAGCATCAGGTGAGGATTCAGGCCTCGTTACAAGATGAAGATGTTATCATACTTATTAACAGAGATGTGAACCAAATGATGAAGCATCCAAATATGTTACAGCCATGATTAATAGGACTTGGGAGTGTTATTAACAATCTCACAACTGACGTGGGAGGTTTGATTGCTCAGCAGATAAGCAAATTAGAGTACAAAGCACACCCCCATTCAACAGTGGACTGTCCCTGGTCCCTGGATTCCCAGATTGGAGGGCTGGGCCAAGAGGGTGTCCTGTCACAAAGCTGCCTTGACCTCTCACTGACCTGGGAAAGGCATTACCTTCACAAAGGCATGAATAGCCCAACCCCCAGGCAGAGAAGACCAGGACTGTCTATTCTCTGAGGGCTGTGGGGGAGGGTTGGTGTAGGGGGTGGGATATGGAGAGCTGTGAAGTTGCTGGAGCCCCACCCCATCAGTTTGAGTGTTCCAGTGGGAGGAAGGGGGGATATACATCTTCAGTGAGGCTCTTTCTCTCCAGGCCAGCACCATGGTCTAGCTGTTGCCTGTCTAGAGCATCCCCCCACCCCCACACCCCTATCCTGTGTGCCCCTCTGTGCTCATAAGTTCCATTGAGGCTCCCAGGCAACAGACAAAGCTGTTGGACTCCTAGGTGACTGTTGTCACTTGGCTGTGTCCAGAGGACCCTTCTCCACCTCTCCCATCGCCTGCACCTCCTCCCTGTGCACACCTGCTCCGCTCCTGTGTGTGTCTCAGGGCCTGAAGGAGTCCTGTTAGCTCTCTACAGGTGGGCGGGGCCCTGGGGGTGGGGGGATCACAGTGTCCCCTTAATTGGGGGTCCTCCCACTGCCCCTGCCTCATTGACCGCCTTCCTCCCAGTAACACACACACACACACACACACACACACAATCACCCAGAGACCCCAGGACTTCTTGAAGACATTCAAACTCAGTGTACTAAGAGAGTCCAGTTCTTTGGGGTTTCCTACCTTGGGATGGGGTGTCTTGACAGAGAAGTCCCCCCCTCCCAGCCCAGATTGTATTTCAGATATCAGCTGGGGGCTTTGGCTGAGCTTCTTAGGCAGCAAGACCCAGTAATGGAGAGTAAACAGGAGGAGGAGGACAGAGGGCCCTCATGAACTAGGGGGTGAGGAGTGGGGGGAAGGGTCTGCTTTCAGGAGCCTGGGGCAGGGGGTGCACCTGCCCCTGCAGGCACCATCCCCACTCCCAGAGCCTGGCAGCCCATCTGGAAAGTGGCATCTCCAGCTCCTGCTCCCACAGACCACTTGGGAGAGGGGGTCCCCAGCACTCCAGTCCCACTGATCTGAGAGGCCCTTGGGGAGCAGAATCCTGGCAAGGACATCACCCCAATATTGCCTCCTCACCATCAGCCCCAAATAAGGTACAGCCCCCACCCGAGACTTCACCCCCGCTGGCCACAGGGGGGTCTGCAACCTAACCCCTCTGCCCTGGGGAACCTAGCAGACCCCGAAAGTGGGTTCAGAATGACCACTCACTGAGCCCCTGGACCTTGAGAGGAGGGCAGCCCCAGGCCCTCAGTGCAGTGCTTGGGGTGCAACCCTCAACAGGAGGCAGGGTGGAAGGAGGGGGAATCTGCCTGGATCCAGAACCTCCCACCCAGATCCACCATTCACCTCAGGGCCTCCTGCTGAGACTCTCCCTGTTCAGAGCCCAGTGCTAGGCCACCCCTGGTCCTCTCAGAAGCAGGGCTTGGGGGCCGGGGTTGTCTTCACTGTCCTGGACCCCTTACCGCCACAGCAGATTCTGGCTGTGTCTTCACCATCATTGGAGTCCCCAGCCCATTGAGCCTAGATGGGGGTTACTCTGTCTCCTTATGGAGCCTCTCTCCATCAAGGAGGCCCTCCCCCTGCCCTGCACCCTGAACTTCTCAGTTGAAGGCCTGGCTTCTTTGCCAGTTCAGGACTCCTAGGTCAGCACCCATGTCCCCCACCCCATCCCCAAACTATGGGGCCAGGCCACAGCCCCAGCCTCCACACACCTCTTTGCCCACAGTGGGGACCAGTGTGGCTGGCATGTCACCTCCACTCCTGGGATCTTGCTCCCAGTTTCAGTTGTCCCTGCTCAGCCTCCATCGGGTGCCAGGGGTAGGGGTTCGGAATGGGGATAGAGCAGCTGGTTAAGCGCACAAGGTGCGAAGCTCAAGGACCAGCTTAAGAATCCCCACCTGCAGGGAGGTCACTTCACAGGCAGTGAAGCAGGTCTGCAGGTGTCTGTCTCTCCCCACCCCCACACTGTCTTTCTTCCACTCTTGATTTCTTTCTGTCCTATCCAACAGCATCAATGGCAACAGCAATAAAGACAACAACAAGGGCAACAAAATGGGGGAAAAAAAAAAAAGGCCTCCAGGAGCAGTGGATTCATAGTGCAGGTACGGAGCCCTAGCGGTAACCCTAGAATAAAAAAAAAAGGCAACTTCCTCTCCTCCCTTGATGGGAAAACAGGGCCCAAAGCCCCCACTGGGAACTCCACCCCCACTTCCAGCAGGTCTCCCTCTGGCTGGGCACCAGCTCCCACCATGCCCAGGGTTGCCACCAGCGATGGCACTGACTTTGCCATGGTCTCCACTGGCTTGATGGCTCCTACCCACAAAAATAGTGAGTGTGTCTTCCCACCCCCAATCGCCCCAGGCCAAGGAGTCTCTGCCCAGCCCTCACTTGGGGTCCTGGGTGGGGGCGGGGAGAAGAGAGCTCCCACCTCTCAAGCTGCCCACTCCAGAAGCAAGCGGACTGGTCCAGCCTCAGATGAGGGCCCTGTCTCTGATTCCTTCCTGTCTGCACACAGGGCAGCACAGGGGGCCTGGTGGGGTGGAACCTGGGCCAGCAGGCCTACCCAAGAGCAGGTAGAAGTAGGCTGTAGTTGCATGTAGATATACTGATGATAGTTATATCTTCTTGTTGGATTAATCTTTTGGTCATTGTGTAATATTCCTCATTGTCCAATATGATCAATACATAGTTGATGGAAGGTCTGTTTCCTCTGATAGACTTGCTCTCGCCTTCACTCTGAGTCAGTTTGTCTCTATTTTGGTTGAGTTTCTTGTAAACATAAAATGAACGGGTTCTGCATTTTTATTTTATTTTTTTATTATTGATTTAATAAGATTGACAAGATTATAAGTTAACAGGGGTATAATTCCATACAATTCCCACGACCAGAGTTTGGGGTCCCATCCCCTCCACTGGAAGCCTCCCTATTCCTTATCCCTCTGGAATTATGGACCTGTGATCATTATGGGGTGCAGAAGGTAGAAGGTCTGGCTTCTATAATTGCTTCTCTGTTGAACATGGACGTTGACAGGTCAATTCATGCTCCCAGCTTGTTTCTATCTTTCCCTGATGGGGTAAGACTCTGGGTAGATGAGGTTCCAGGACACATTGGTGAGGTGTCTGCCCAGGGAAATCAGGTTGGTGTCATGGTAGCATCTGCATCTTTGTGACTGAAAAGCATCAAGATACACAGCAAAACAAATTGTTTAATAATCAGGAACCTAGAGGTAAGAATATAGCAGATGAGATTTGGGTTCTCCATTTTGTAAAGAGCTAGGAAGTCTGTTTTAGTTATATCCCTATAACTTTACTAATTTTTACCCAAACCCGACAGCTAACATGCAGGTGGGATAAAAATATTGTCTGGGAAGATGGCCTCAGAGCTGAGAATAGGACTAGAGAATCCTGAATTTTTAAATCCATCCATCCACCCTGTATCTTTAGATCAATATTTAGGGCTTTCATATTCAGGGTAATTATTTTGTTGACATACATGGATTGTTATTATAATTCTACGTTTAGTATTGTTTCTTTTTAGCCTTGTTCCCCCCCCCCCCAGTGCTACTATTTTCCCTGTTGCTTGGATGTTTTTCCATAATGATTTTTCTCATCTTCTTTATTTTTACCTTCTATGGATCTCTCATATTTTGTTTTGTTACCTTGAGTATTGTGGCTTTAATTTACTATATCCTAAAACAGGGTTTGTTTTTTGGTGTGGATATATGTTTAAAACTATCAGCCACTACCTTTATCTTTCGATTGATATAAGTTTAGGCCTTTCCCATTTAAGGGAATTATTCTGTCAACATTTTTTTTTTTACTTATTGTCATTCTATACATGGGTTTATAATATTATTTCTTCTCTATATTGACTATTTTCCAATTTGTCTGGATGATTTTTTTTCTGTAGTGATTTTCTAATTCTCTCCATTTAAACCATTTGTGCTCTCCCCATTTTTGGATGGGGTCATTTGTTTTCTTGTTGCTGAGTTTGGTGAGTCCTTTGTATATTTTGTTTATTAACCTCTTCAATGTATGGCATGTGAAGATCTTCTCCCATTCTATGAGGGGTTATTTTTGTTTGGGAATTGGTTTCTTTTGCTGTGCAGAAGCTTTTTAATTTGATGTAGTCCCATTGGTTTATTCTTGCCTTAGTCTTCTTTGTAAATCGATTCATTTCATTGAAGGTGTCTTTAAAATTTAGATGGAAAAGATTTCTGCCAATATTTTCCTCTAAGTATCTGATAGTTTCTGGTCTAACATCCAAGTCCATTATCCACTTGGAATTTACTTTTTTGTTTGGTGAAATATAGTGGTTCAGTTTTATTCTTCTGCATGTTTCAACCCAAATTTTCCAACACCATTTGTTGAAGAGACGCTCCAAATACTTACAGGACTTCCACAGTAGCAGTCCAGAACACCAGATCCCACAAGAATAGAAGCCATGAGTTCAAATCCCCAGGATGACAGAAGCATTTATGTAAATCCCTCAGGGAGTGGGAAAACCATGAATACATGAGGCCCAGAATCTTCAATAAATAAAAAATAAGGAAACCAATTTCATTGACTTAAAACATCTCATTTGGAGCATAAATATTTGGTTATAATTATTTGATGCATCCATATTCTCATTATAATGAATGTCCTTCTATAGGTTGGGTAACGCATATTGTATGTGTATCATATACCATATATTTATCATATTAATATATAAGTATGTGAACATATTAAGAAAATACTTAAACAAATTTAAGCATCATTATTTGTTTCAGGTAATAACTATCAAGTAAATATTTACGTCAGGTACCATTTATATCCTGTGCTTTGATTTGTATTTGTGTACTGAATTATTCACCATCTTTCTTTTTAACTTCTCGTGTGCATGTTTTTTTAAGTACACTCCTTATGTATAGTGAATAGCTGGGCCTTTGATTTTTATCCACTCTGATTATTTCATACTACATTAGGGTTGTCAGACCATTTTAATTTTTAAATGCGTGAACAACATTGTTATGAAGGCTATTTTAAAATAACACCAAGAGATTCCAACTTGTAGTGTCAATAATTGAAATGTTAAACAGAAAAATCAGCCCTATAACATTTCAGTCAGCGTAACTTAATTTGCTCTCCATAAATGCACTGTGAGCCATCTCTCCAGTCTTCTGTAAGTGTTTTTCTAGATGTGCTGTACTATCTTTAGGGAGTTTGTCTATTCCTAGTCACTAAGTGTTTTTATTGTGAAGGGATGTTGAGATTTGTCAGACACTATAGTTTGTCATCTTTGCCACTAAGTTTGGGGTTTCCTGTAGAATTTGTTTGTTTTGTTTTGGTCTTCTTTTTATCAGGTTGACATTTAGTGAATAATGGCAATGGATTTTTCTCTTAAATAGTCTCCCAATCCTGTAGTGGATACAGCTTGGTCATGATGTATTCTTCTGTTAAGAGATTGCTATAGCTAAAGTTTTCTGAACAACTTTTACATCTGTGTTCATGAGGAGTATTCATCTGCTGATGATTTAGCTGCTAATGTCTGTGTTTGGCTCTGGCATTTGTGTAACCCTGGCCACACAGAATTAGGAAGTACTTCTGCCTCTTAAGACTTTCAGAAACTCATTATGAAGATTGAGCTTTTTTTTTTTTTTTTCTTTTATACATTTGGTGGAATCTCCCATTGATGCAGACTAGACTTGGGTCTTTTGTGAGAAAGAACTAGAGTTACAAGTGAATGTTTACTACGCATTATATTTCTTTAATAGTATAGGACTGACTATTCAGGTTATCTATACTTTCTTGATCAAGCTTTGATAGTTCTTATTCTCTCCTTTTCTTTTTCCTATTTTGTTCATCTCCACTTTGATCCTCTATACTTTCTTCCTTCTCCTTACTTGAAGTCCTTTTTTGTTTGGCAGTTTCTCGAGATAAATTTTCAGATGATTGGTTAGCTATATTCTCTTGGTGTTCAAGGCTATCAATATTACCTAATTATGAATTTATCTGTAGTCTTAGATTTTGATATGAAGGATTTTTATTTTTATGGTTATAAATATTTTTAAATTTCTGCATCTTTCTTTAACACATGAGTGATTTGACAGTGTACTACCAAATATTTGACAGTTTTTTAGATATGTATCATTGATTTAAATATAATTCTGTTTGGACCAAGAAAAAGTTATTTTTCATGTCAGTGTGCTTAAAGTCATTGATATCAATACTATATCCCATAATTCAGCTTGTCTTGGTAAAGAATCTAAAGTGCATCTCACTATTGTTGAGTAAATGCCCCACAAATGTTAAAATGCCACATTTAAGTAGATATCTGTATTAATCATCTACCTACCATTTGTCAATTATTGAGGTAAGTTGAAATTTTCAACCATTATAATTTATTTGAAAATTTTTTTGTACTTTGTCAGCTTTTGATTGCATGTTTTAAAGCTCTTCTTTGGGGCATGAATATTTGGAGCATTGATTTTTTTTTTTTTAACCATGGAATACACATTTATCTCAGGTCAGATTCTTTGCATTGATTAATATTAATTATCTGAATTACTCACTATCTTTTCATTTTTTCTGTGCTTTTATATTTCAATTCCATCCTTTATAAACAACAAATGGTTGGGCTTTAATTTTTATCCACTCTTGATAATTCCCCATTATAACTAGGGTGGTCAGACCAATTTAATTTAGTCAAATAATTGAAGAACATTGCTGTGCAGGCAACTTTCCAATACCATTGAGAGATTCAAATAAGATGTTAATAATTGGAATGATAAATAGAATCAATTTTAGACTATTTCAGTTATTCATAATTTAATATTTAAACTTAATTTGGTCTCCATAAATGCATGGGGATTATTATTACTTACAATTTTAATTTGTGTTAGGGTTTTAATAGTTATTTACAAGATTGTAAAATGACAGGGGTTTAATTTCCAGTGCACCCACCACCAAGGCTCCATGCCCCACCCCACACACACCCCAACACAGTCCTCACCAAGTCTTAGAGAAAATTTGTATTTTTGACTGCTTTTTTTTTAAAAGTTCATTTGTTTCCATTATTTTTATTCTATACATAAGTTAAACCATCTAGTGGTTGTCTTTCACATCTTTCCTTATTCCCTAAGCATAATCGCCTCTCTTTTTACTCCAAATGTCACAATATTATATTTTTAATACAGAGTAGTAATCCACTGAATATACAACCCATAACATCTGTAATAGGTATTTTAGGTTGTTTCCACCCCTTGACTATTGTGAACACTGCAGATATGAACATATGGGTGCACATATCCCTTCAAATATATGTGTTCATATCATCTGGGTATTGCAGGAACAAAAGATATTTTTTATTTACTTTATTGTGAGCACTCTCCAAACTGTTTTCCAAAGGGGCAGCTCCAATTTGCATCCCCCCCCAACAGTGTGACAGAGTTTCCTTCTCTCCATATCCTTGCCTTACAGTTGTCATTTCCTGTTGGTGATGTAGACCATTCTCATATATATGAATTGGAGCATATATATTCCCTTTCATTGTCCTTGTTGTTTTATTGTTGTAGTTATTGATGTCGTCATTGTTGGATAGGACAGAGAGAAATAGAGAGAGGAGGGGAAGACAGAGAGGGAGAGAGAAAGATAGACACCTGCAGACCTGCTTCATCGGCTGTGAAGCGACTCCCCTGCAGGTGGGGAGCCAGGGGCTCGAACCTGGATCCTGACGTTGGTCCTTGTGTTTTGCGCCTTGTGCACTTAAGCCCCTGTGCTACCGCCCGACTCCCAGAGTGTAGTTTAATGTGCATTTCTTTGATATAAGTGAAGTAGAACATTTCTTTATATGTCTGCGTGTAATGTATACCTTTTCTTTAGAAAATGCCTACTCCAGGTTAAGGAGATAATATAACGATCATGCAAATTGACTCTGGTGCCAGAGGCTCCTAAGTTCTGGATTCAGTCCCACCCCCACCCCTACCACCATAAGCCAGAGCTGAGTTCCGGTTCCCTGGATAAGGAGAGTCCATCTGGAAGTGGGAGATCTTGCATGCATCGATCTTTGTAGTATTCAAAAAACACTTGTCTGACACTTTTTCTGAGTCTACTAGATGATCATGTTTTTCTGTTTATCGGGTTGTAATTCAATGAATTGTAGCAATAGGTTTTCTGCTAAACCAGTCCCATAATCCTGATATGGCCACAGGGTAGTTCTTTGAAAAGATTCTTTTAAAAGATTCATGTTACTGAAGTTTTCTAAAGAAATTTTGCATTTGTGTTCATGAGGGATATTCCGTAATGTTGATTTTTCTTTTTTTTTTTCATTCTTGTTATTATTGTCATTGTTGTTGGATAGGACAGAGAGAAATGGAGACAGGAGGGGATGACAGAGAGGGGGAGAGAAAGATAGACACCTGCAGACCTGCTTCATGGCTTGTGAAGCGACTTCCCTGCAGGTGGGAAGCCAGGGGCTCTAACCAAGAGTCTTATGTCGGCCCTTACACCGGTCCTTGTGTTTTGCACCACGTGCGCTTAACTTGCTGCGCTACCTCCTAACTCCCCTTTTTAAATTTTTTTTTAACAAGTTTTAATAGTTTATTTATCTTTAATGATTCAGCTCTGGGTTATGGTGGTGCTGGGGATTGAACCCGGGACCTCAGAGTCTCAGGGATTGAAAGTCTTTTATAGAATCATGCTGTCTCCTTAGGCACTGTTGATTGTTCTCATGTCTCTTGTTTTGTTTCTGATATTAGTATAATCCTGACCACCCAGAATTAGTTAGGAAGTGATTCTTTCCCTTGAATTTTTAGAAAGAATGTGCAAAAATTGGGGATTCTTTATGTAGTTACCTACCTGGTTTATTGTTTCCTTTTGTTTTCTTTGCTGTGGAATTTGAGTCTCTGGGAAACATTTTTAGTGCAAATGTTGTGAGCGGTCTGCCCCTGCTTTCCTCTATGTCTCTGTTGACTTCCAGTCTAGTGGCCAGGTCATTGATCTACCTCGAGATGCCTTTTGGAGTGGTGGTTTGTGGTGACTGAGGCCTCTCACTGGGGGAGGTTTGAGTAGATTTTCTCCTCTGTGTGTTTACCATGTGGTGTCTGGCTGGGACTTAGTTGGGACTCAGTTCTGGAAAGACTCCCACAATCTCACAGGGACCTTGCACAAGTAGTCCAGCTGTCATTGCAGCCACAGAGGGACCCTCAACCCCCCCCCCTCCAAATTCCACTAATGGGAGAGGCAACAAGGGGGCAGGTGTAGTCCTTTCATGGCTAGCCAATGCATTGTGTCCCCAGCCCTTGAATTAGTGTCACTCTCCCCAACTGTGTGCTTGGGGACAGGTCCTGATGGACAGAGATTGTCACCAGACTGCAAGGCTCAGTGTAGGCCAGCTGTTACTCCCTGTACAGTGGTTGTTTAGTGTTGGGGAGGGGGCACCATTAGCCAACCAGATACCCCTCAGAGGGTAGGGGTGCATGGGACTGGGGGTGGGGTGTGCAGCCCCTGCTGCTGAGAGACTAGGTGGGGATGTGGCACCCACCTGCCTTGGATTTCTGGCCTGTAGTCTCTTGACAGCAGGACCCTTGCTCCCTGATTCCTTGCTGCTGAGCTTTGGTGCTGAGGTCCTAGTCTCCCTTCCCAGCAAGTGGTGGGGTTCTGTGTCCCCACTCCCTGCAGTGGAGTGGCCAGTGGCAGGCCCTTGTCTTGTGACTCTCCCGGGTAACTCTACAAGGTAACAGGGCTGCTTACTTCAGGTGTCCCATCTGTGTCCCTACAGGTGTGTTTCCCCAGAGCTCAGAGACTGACTGAGCTTCCCTTTTGCCCAGTGGAATGGAGGGTTCCTGTCCTTGGAGTCCAACAGGATCTGTTCATCATGTTGAGTTCTCTCCACTGACAGTCTAGGAATTCATCTTCCCTTGCCCTGTTCCCAAACATCCTCCCTGCTTCTTACTGTTCCATGTTTCCTCATCAAGGTTCCAGGCAGGTTGATGTTAATGTACCAGGTAATTACTTCAAACATCCCATGATAAGTCTGTTGCTTTTGTTGCTGTGGTTAGTAGCTGTCCCTTCCTTGTTCTGCTGTCTTGAATTGCTGAAGCATCAGCCCTTTGAGGAAAAGTAAAGAGCGAGAAACAATTTCTAAGCTGTAAAACTTCTTTTGTTTACTTTTGTATGGGTGACAAAATTAACTCAAGCTTATTGTTAAATATTTAGAAATTATGGGTGAGGGGCTGGGCAGTAGCACAGCTGGTTAAGTGCACATGACACAAAGTGCAAGGACCAGCTTAAGGATCCTGGTTTGAGCTGCCTCCCCACCTACATGGGGGTCGCTTCACAAGTGGTGAAGCAGATCTGCAGGTGTCTATCTGTCTCTCCCCCTCTCTGTCTTCCCCTCCTCTCTTGATTTCTCTCTGTCTTATCCAACAACAACAACAAGGGCAACGAAAGGAAAAAAATATAGCCTCCAGGAGCAGTGGATTTGTAGTGCAGACACTGAGCCCCAATGATAACCCTGGAGGCAAAAGGAGATATAAAAAAAAGATGGAGTCAAGCTGTAGCATAGCAGGTTAAGTGCACATGGCACAAGGCACAAGAACCAGCATAAGGATCCCTGTTCGAGCCCCCGGCTCCCCACCTGTAGGGGGGTTGCTTCACAAGCCATGAAGCAGGTCTGCAGGTGTCTTTTTCTCTCTCTCCCCCCATCTTCCTCTCTTCTCTCCATTTCTCTCTGTCCTATCCAACAACAACAATAATAACTACAACAACAATGAAAAGCAAGGGCAACAAAAGGGAAAATAAATAAATTTTAAAAATTATAGAGAGGTAAAAAAAATAAAGGAAACACAGTCACTAGTAATATTTTGTAATTTTTGTTTGCAATAACCCTTATAAACCACCTCAGCCCCTCCCACCCTCAGCCCCACAGATACTCTCAAAGGCCTACAAAGTCAGGATGCCCTTACTAGATCTGTGAAGGAAAGAGCTCTTATACTTCAGAGTCAGAAGTAAAAGCAACTTAATTCACCAGGAGGCTAAGCCACAGCCAGTTATATGAAACTCATCAGGGAGAAATGAAATACCCTGCAGATTAGGTGAAAGAGAAAGACCTGTACTAGATGAAAACTTAATCACACTTCATGAGCGGGCATCTGAGTGCTGCGACTGACCATAAATAAAACAGGGCCCATCCGCAGGGCTGAGGTATCAGATATATCCCAGCTAAGAGGGGCTAGTGTGAGCATCCGATGTACATGGGCTTGCCTGTGTGTGCATTATTTAAAATCCGTAGTCTACTTTTTTTTTTCCCTCCAGGGTTATTGCTTGGGCTCAGTGCCTGCACCATGAATCCACTGCTCCTGGAGGCCATCCCCCCCCCCTTTTATTGCCTTTGTTGCAGCCTTGTTGTGGTTATTATTGTTATTGTTGATGTCCTTCATTGTTGGGTAGGACAGAGAGAAATGGAGAGAGGAGAGGAAGACAGAGAGGGGAAGAGAAAGATAGACACCTGCAGACCTGCTTTACTGCCTGTGAAGCAACTCTCCTGCAGGGGGGGAGCAGGCAGTTCAAACCAGGATCCTTATGCCAGTCCTTGTGCTTTGTGCCACGTGTGCTTAACCCGCTGCACCACTGCCCGATCCCCCAGAGTCTATTTTTTGAAAGACATACAGATAAATGCTAGCAGTTATCCCCAAATAGATGAGGGCTACTGAGGAGAAATACATATATGTATATATTTTCATCTTATACCCTTTTGCACATGGTAATCATATATATATATATATAATTTTATTTATTAGAAAGAGAGAGAAGGGGGAGAGATAGAATCAGAGCATCACTCTGGCACATGTGATGCTGGGCATAAAACTGGGGGCACCATGCCTGAGTGTGTAATTCCTTATCCACAGTGCTACAATCTCGGGCCACATGGGTTATTCTTGACCATGAACCTTGCTTCCAGTTCCCCAAGACACTCACATTCAGGATCCTGGGACAAGCAGCACAGTGGGGCAGTTAAATTCCTTCCTCTGGGCTGCAGAGATTAGCAGAGCAAGTGCCTCAGGCTTGCATGTGGAGGTCCCAGGTTTGATTCCTAGTACTACCATAAGCCAGTTCTTGAGCAGTTCATGAAGCCAAATCTTGAAAGAATAAAACTCATACATTGGAGCACTATCCCGGCCTGTTGGAGTACATGAGTTACATACCCAAAGCTCCAGATGTCACAGGTTCAATCCCAGGAGCCGTCATATGCCAGAGCTCAGCTCAGCAGTGCCCTGGTGCCCTCCTCATATCTCATTTCATGAAAGTAAGTGCATTCATTCTTTTGCCACCAGGGTTATGCCTGAAGTTTGGTGCCTACATGACTCTACCTCTCTTGGTGGATAGTTTTTTTTGCCCTTTTCAGACAGAAATGAGAGACAGAGAGATAAAGAGGGAGAAAGGAGAGACACCACGGCACACCACCACCACTTCTGAAGCTTCCCCCTATAAATGCTCCCATGTGGTGGCCCTGGGCTTGAGCCCAGGTCCTTACAAGTGGTGACACGCATATATGTATGTGTGTATGTATGTATGTATGTATGCATGCATGTATGTATATATATATATGTATGTATGTACTTCCTTGATGAATATGGAAGAGAGAGAGAAATGGAGCATCACTCAGGAACATACTGTGCTAAGGACTGAACTCAGAAAATCACACTTGCAAATCCTGGGCTCAACATACTGTTCATAAAATATGAACAGCTTTTGTGCTGCTTTTCTTTACTGCTCTGCTCCAGTGGGTTAGTGCTGTCCCGTTGGACTTTGGTTCTGTGTCACTTGCTTTATTTTTTATTTCCTTCTTTCTTTTTTTTTTTTTTTTGCTTATATCAGTTTTTTAAATTAGAAATCTAATATTGATTTACAAAATTATAAGCTAACACTATCCCCACCACCAGTGTTCTGTGTCTCCATCCCTCTCCAGCAGAAATGTCAATAGTTTCCCAGGCCATAGACCTTCCTTTCTTCCTTCCTTCCTTCCTTCCTTCCTTCCTTCCTTCCTTCCTTCCTCCCTCCCTCCCTCCCTCCCTCCCTCTCCTTTTTTAAAAAAAATTTATTATTGAGGAATTAATGTTTTACATTTGACAGTAAATACAATAGTTTGTACATGCATAACATTTCACAGTTTTGCATATAAAAACACAACCCCCACTAGGTCCTCTGTCATCCTTTTTGGACCTGTATTCTCACCCACCCACCCCAGAGTCTTTTACTTTGGTGCGATATGCCAACTCCACTTCAGGTTCTACTTGTGTTTTCTCTTCTGATCTTGTTTTTCAACTTCTGCCTGAGAGTGAGATCATCCCATATTCATCCTTCTGTTTCTGACTTATTTCACTTAACATGATTTCGTCAAGCTACATCCAAGATTGGCTGAAAACGGTGAAGTCACCATTTTTAATAGCTGAGTAGTATTCCATTGTGTATATATAGCACAGTTTGCTCAGCCACTCATCTGTTGTTGGACACCTGGGTTGCTTCCAGGTTTTGGTTATTACAAATTGTGCTGCTAAGAACATATGTGTACACAGATCTTTTTGGATGGATGTGTTGGGTTCCTTAGGGTATATCCCCAGGAAAGGAATTGCAGGATCATAGGGTAGGTCCATTTCTAGCCTTCTAAGAGTTCTCCAGACTGTTCTCCACAGAGTTTGGACCAATTGACATTCCCACCAGCAGTGCAGGAGGGTTCCTTTGACCCCAAACCTCTCCAGCATTTGCTGCTGCTACCTTTTCTGATGTATGGCATTCTCATAGGAGTGAAGTGGTATCTTGTTATCTTTATTTGCATTTCTCTGACAATCAAATAATTGGAGCATGGCCTTTTTTCATGGACTTTTGGATGTCTTCTGTGGTGAATATTCTGTCCATGAACTCTCTCCATTTTGGGATGGGGTCATTTGTTTCTTGTGGTTGAGTTTGGCCAGCTCTTTATATATTTTGGTTATTAAAATCTTGTCTGATTCTGTGAGGGGTCTCTTAGTTTGGATAGTAGTTTCTTTTGCTGTGCAGAAGCTGTTTAATTTTCTGTAGGCCCATAGGTTTATACTTGCCTTAGTCTTCTTTGTAATTGGATTCATTTCATTGAAGATGTCTTTAAAACTTATGAGGAAAAGAGTTCTGCCAATATTTTCCTCTAAGTAACTGTTTCTGGTCTAACATACAAGTCCTTGATCCACTTGGAATTTACTTTTGTATATGGCTCTGGGTAGTATATATATTTTGATGATGTTACTTCTTCCAACCCATGAACATGGAATATATTTCTACTTCTTTGTGTCTTTTTCAGTTTCCTTGAGTAGTGACTCTTAATTTTTAGTATACAAGTCTTTCACTTCTTTGGTTAGGTTTATTCCTAGATATTTTATTATTGTTGTTATAGTAAAAGGAATTGATTTATGGATTTCAATTTCTACTAACTTAGTGTTTGCATAGAGGAATGCCACTGACTTTTAAATGTAAATTTTGTAGCCTGACACTTTACTGTATTGCCTGATGATTTCCAAAAGCTTCTTTCTGGGTTCCTTAGGTTTTTCTATGTATACTATCACGTCATCTGCAAATTGGGAAAGTTTAACTTCTTCTATTCCAATCTGTATCCTTTTAATTCCTTACTCCTGCCTGATTGCTATGGCAAGAACTTCCCTCACTCCTGACCAAGAGATAAAGCAGGGTTGGGGAGAGATAGCACAGTGGCTATGCAAAGAGACTCTCACATGCCAAGGATCCAAATCTCCAGGCTCAATTCAGCTTCTCTGCCAAGTCAGGTAGCACTGCTGGGCCCTGTGAGTTTCTAAATAAGTCCCATTTATAGTCTGTAGGTTCTGAGGCAGTTATTCACCATGTTCTCATCAGTAGAATGACATGGAAAGGCTCCCACCACGCAGCCCCACCAGTAGACCACCAAGGTATAGATCTTCTCTTGAGTTTCCTGGTTAGGTCTCTGTTTCCTGATGTCAGCACAGGCTGCTGCTCCAGCCTCTGATGGACAGTAGCAATGGAGACTCACAGCTGCATTTGGTGAGTCTTAGGGGAGTCCTCTCCTCCCTTCAGCTGTCTTTTTGATGATGAAACAAACTGAAGGTGGTGCCTCAACTGGTAAACTTCTGGACTGTTACCAGCCACTTAATCTCTCCCTGGGTTCCTCTCTGTCCATGAGCCACACATATATGTGCTCACTGGTGACTTGGTGGGTTCCTGAAGTCAGTCATTCTAGTTCTACCTTGTTGCAGTCCCAGATGATCTCCTTTGGTACTCCTAGTTGACCTGGGGAGAGGAGAGGAGAGAAACACAGCTGCTGCTGCTCCATAGGCCCACCTCTGGAAACTTTTTTTTTCTTAAGATCTATAGATGGGCCAACATATAGTTCACTTAGTGCACTGCCTTGCCATGTGTGGAATTCAGATTAAGCTCAACTCCCATGGTGCTGGAGGAAGCTTTGATACTATGATCTCTCTCTCTCTCTGCCACATTGTCTCTATTTAAAAAATAAATTTATATTAGATATTAATGAAACAGAAGAGAGGGGAGGAGAGAAGAGGAGAAGGGGAAGAGGACAAAATAGGAGAGGGAGGGGAGGAGAGAAGAGGGCAAGAGGAGAGGAGGAAAAGCGGAGGCTAGAGGAGGGAAAGGGAGTAGATGGGAAGGAAGGAGAGGTGAGGGAAAGAGAAAAGATGGAAAGGGGAGAAGGGGGAGGCAGAGGGGAGGGAAAGATTTGTGAGGGAAAGAGAGAGAAGGGAAAGGAGATGGAAGGGAAGGGATGGGTGAAGGAATAATAAGAGAGAGGGAAAGGGGATGAAAGGGGAAAGAGGGGAGGGGAAGAGAGACCCGGAGCACCACTCTGGCACATGTAGTGCTGGGGATCAAACTCAGAGCCTCATACTTGAGAGTCTCACACTTTACCCACAGCACTCCCTCACAGGCCTCTGTAGCTTTATGCCTTTGCTGATGGAGCTGGAGCAAGAACACCAGCCTGGAAGGGGCTGAGGAATGAGTGTCTGAAGACCTTAGCATCTGGCCTTGTGGCACAATGTCTAATGCCACTGCTTTCCCTATGACACCACTGCACTGAAGGCTGATCCAAATTCATAGTTTTCTTGTAAAACTCTGCACACGTCTTC
Source organism: Erinaceus europaeus (assembly GCF_950295315.1). Lineage (NCBI taxonomy): Eukaryota > Metazoa > Chordata > Mammalia > Eulipotyphla > Erinaceidae > Erinaceus > Erinaceus europaeus. The sequence goes on from NC_080176.1 coordinate 29,810,854, forward strand.
TTCCTGTGTACAAATATTCCTGCTCCCTTCATGTGAAAACCAGTCTAAAGACTCTTCAGAACATTACTAATGGACCTACCATCTGACCCAGCAATTCTTCTCCTAGGCATCTATCCTAGGAACACAAAATCATTTACCTGAAGAGATCTGTGCACACTTATGTCAATGACAGCACTAATTCTAATGGCCCAAGTTTAGAAACTACCCAAGTGTCCAATGACAGCAGTGGCTTAGGAAGTTGGGTCATGTGTAAAGGATGAAATATGACAGAGTTGTAAGACAGGATGACACCTTCTCTCTTGCCACAACATAGGCAGAACTGGAGGGAATCATGTTAAGTGAAAGAAGTCAGAAGGATAAGGTTCAATATGGGATCATCTCACTCAGAGATGGGAACCAAGGAACTAGAAAAGAGGCAATACAGGGGACTTGGGGACAGGGGTGAGGGGAGAGGTAGACTACTGGCTAAGAAGAGTTTGGCCCCAAATCTCATCTATTCTATTTTTGCCTTTAGGTTACTGATTATTAAACAATTTTTTTTGTCTTTATATCTTACCAGCTTTCAGCCACCAAGTTGCAGATGCAGATACCATAATGCCAACCTGAACTTCCCTGGGCAGACGACCTCACCAATGTGTCCTGGAACCCCACCTCTCCAGAGCTCTGCCCCACTAGGGAAAGATAGAAACAGGTTAGGGGTATGGATCTACCTGTCAGTGCCCATGTCCAGCAGAGAAGCAATTACAGAAGACAGACCTTCCATCTTCTGCACTGCATAGAGATCTTTGGTCCATATTTCCCAGAGGGACAAAGAATATGGAAATTTCCAATGAAGAGGATGGGATATGGAACTCTGGTAGTGGGAACTGGTAAGATGGATCTTATCTTCCAGAGAGAGAGAGAGAGAGAGAGAGAGAGAGAGAGAGGAAGGAAGGAAGGAAGGAAGGAAGAAAGGAAGGAAGGAAGCTGAACTTGGGAGCATGAGGTTCTCAGCCCAATCCCCAGCATCACATGTTCTAGTTTTTTTGTTGTTGTTGTTGTTTGTTTGTTTGTTTTGTTTTTGACTTCTCTCTTTTTCTTCTTCATTCTCTCGCATCAAAAAAAGGAAGGAAGAAAGAGAAACAAGAGTTTGGATGGGTTGTCCAGTGTCCTTAAATGGAGGAGGAGGATGGTTTGGTGGAGGGTGATGTGTGCTGAGGCTCAGCTTGGGGAGATGTGAAACTGTAATTAAATGACATCATCCCTGGAATTTTCTTCACTAAAGTGATATTTTTTTAAAAGCCCTTTTCTGTTCCATGTGGTTCTCCTGCCTGGTGCCTCTCCTCCCTCCCCTACCACCCCGTGTTTTGCTGATGGCAAATCAATGCCACATTTTTCTTAAACAGCCAGCACTTGGTATTTTACTACCAACCACACGGGCCCCCGCCTTTTAATTACTCCTGCTGAGCCCAGCACTATATATAACACTAATGTCTCTGGGACTGCCAGCAATTAAAACCCCAAATAAATAACACTACAAGCTGCAAACCCAGCTAGGCCCCTGCAAGGGCTCGGGATGGATGGGAGGCTTTTGTTTTTAATTGCTCCAGTTTCTCTGCAGCCTGGGGGGATGGGAACACCTGATACACAGCTGTTCACCAGAGGGGGGCCTGGGGTACCATCTCTGTTGTCTGATGTTCTTTCCTTCTCAGGGGTTCCCAGTAAGCTGACAGGGGGCCTTCTCCTGTCTCAGTGCTAACCTCTGTAAAGGGGAGGTTGTTAGAGAACAAAGCAGGCTCTGTGTTCATCCGTTCATGAATCTGGAACAAGAGGCATGGATTTCTGCCCATTGTTTTTTGTTTTTCTGGCTTGAATAGAATACCAGGAGGGCAACTCTGATGAATGCTTATTTGATCTATGGAATGTATGCATTTCATACCAGAGATGGGCCCATCCCAGGAAGAATGATGATATTAGATTGTTAAAAGTGAGCTATTTTGGGTGCCTATGGAGTAGCAGGGGACTAACTTCACTCTCCCTGATCAACTAGGAAAAGCAACAAATATCACCTGAAAACTTAATAAAATATGACCAGTATTTCTTCAGAAACTCACTGAGCCACAGGTGAGTACAGACACGTGTAGCTCCTGGATAAAAAAAAGAAATGAAGTAGAGATTCCCAGGACTGAAAAAGCTGATGCCAAAGTGAGAGATTAGGAGCTGAGACCTACCACTTCTGGGTCTGAGTTAAAGCAACAAACAACTGTTTAAAAAAAAAAGTAAGTTATTTTGTTGACCCTTTTTTTTTCTTTTGAAGAAAAGGGTGGGCAGACTGTGACAACAGCAGCTCCCAGTGCTGGGGTGAATGGGTGCATAGGTTTTTAGGGAGGGGCCTGAGTCCGAGCACCCAAGCCTGCCTGTCACCCCGTCTTTGGAAGAGCCTGAGGGGAGGGGCGGGCACAAGATGACAAGGTCAGGGCATCCTGATACTGTAAACACAGGGGGCACATGCTTTGCCACAGTGTCCTTAGGAAGTTCCACCAGTACCAAATCTGTTCTAAAAGGCCAGGGTTCCCATTCAATGAAGGAAAGATAGAGAAGGGTGAAAGAGAAATACCAGATGGCTTCACTTATAAGTGGGATCTAGAGCACTGAAATGCATGAATGTGGGGCGTGGTGGGAAGTATCCAACCCATCTCTAAGACCTTGGGAGAACTAAGGTGGTTGTCCATGGGGGAAGAGAGGGAGTGGACAGAACTTTGGTGGTGTGGAACTATGCTTCTTTCATCTTATAAATCATTACTACATCACAGATGATAGATAGATAGATAGATAGATAGATAGATAGATAGATAGATAGACAGATTGATCAGGGTTCCTTGGACCCTCTTTCTCTCTCCTTGTGTGTGTGTGTGTGTGTGTGTGTGTGTGTGTGTGTGTGTGTAGAGTAATCTAATCTATCACCAACAAGTAATTCTCAGACACCAGCAGGCTGCACAATATTCAGTTTCCAGGAATATGCACCCAGGAACACCAGCAGCTTCCACAGGTTAAAGATTCTATCTCATCTCACAAGACTCCCTCTCCTCCATTCCTGGTGCCAGTTACACACCTGGGCTATCACCTGTGTTCCCCCAGCAACTGTTGCCAATCAGACTTTTCCAGGACACAACACAATTTTCAGGTTTGATTAATTCACTCAATGGGCACAGAATTCAGGAAGCCTTTTGACACAGTCCAACATTCATTTTTTAAAAATATTTATTTATTTATTCCCTTTTGTTGCCCTTTTTATTTCTGTAGTTATTATTGTTTTTGTTGTTGTATAGGACTGAAAGAAATGGAGAGAAGCCCCATTCCCATAAAGGATTACACCTTCATTACATAAAACAGCAGCTGTATAAAATAGGTAATAACAAGTTTCTAATGGGTAAGTATGGTCTCATTTTCTTCAATTAAAACAAAATAATGACATAAGGGATTAATAAGTATTGAGTGTTTCTGTTCAATAAAAATGTGATTGAAGAGTTAAAAAAAAAAGAAATGGAGAGAGGAGGGGAAGACACAGAGGGGGAGAGAAAGACACCTGCAGACCTGCTTCTCCACTTGTGAAGCGACTTCCCTGCAAATGGGGAGTTGGGGGCTCAAACTCGGATCCTTAGCAGGTCCTTGTGCTTTGGGCCACGTGTGCTTAACCCACTGCACTACCACCCGACTCACAATCATTCTTTATACTAGAGAGAACTCAGGGACAGCAGATGAAAGTGATTAATTGTGGGGGAGGGGCAGAACTTCTAGACCCTCTCCAGATGTGATGTACTTCCCCCACCCCACCAAACTTCCCTGCCTTCACCAACTCAGAAGTGCTCTAAGGCCTCTGGTTTTGGGTTGTTATGATGGTCTCCTAATGGAGCCACAGTTGATAAAGGCATTGAGCTTTGTCATTGGCAACTGAACTCAAGGTCCTCTCACCCCCTATGTCATTACTTCTTCAGGTCCCTAGTCCCTGTTCTCAGGTGCTTCAACAAGAGCTACCTCATTGGCAAAGGGAGACACCTGGTCACTGGGGAAATCCCAAGGTTCTGGGGGAGTAGCAAGCCAGAATCGACTCCCCTGCAGGTGGGGAGCCTGGGGTTCGAACTGGGATCCTTATGCTGGTCCTTGTGCTTTGCACCACCTGCGCTTAACCCACTGAGCTACAGCCCGACTCCCAGACATATCTATTTATTTAACCAGAGTGATACTCAGCTCTGGCTTGTGGTGGTGCTGGGGACTGAACCTGGGGCCTCAGAGCCTCAGGCATGAAAGTCTCTTTGCACAACCACTCTGCTCTTTCCCTAGCCTGAACAAGGTGTCTTTTGGTTATCAAAATGACTAAAATATGCATTCTTCCTAACTTACATCACTGCTGTCGTGAATTATTCTGAAGTGAAACTAGCAGTGTCTTAGAGGAGAGCTGGAGACAGGTTAGGTATCTGTCCACCCCCTCCAGGGACCACCACCACCTCCTTTGGCAGGGAAAAAGCATAAGAAACATCCAACAAGAAGGTCTGGGTCACCAGACCCTCAGTCTCACTCCCCAACTCAAAGGCTTTACAAGCAGCCTTAAGAGCCTTAAATGGGGAGTTGGGCGGCAGTGCAGCAGGTTAAGTGCACATGGTGCAAAGTGCAAGGGCGTGTGTAAGGCTACCGCTTCGAGCCCCCGGCTCCCCACCTGTAGGAGGTTGCTTCACAAGTGGTGAAGCAGGTCTGCAGGTGTCTATCTATCTTTCCTCCTCTCTGTCTCCCTCTCTTCTCTCCATTTATTTCTGTCCTATCCAAAAAGAAGACAGCTATGACAATAACAACTACAACAAGCACAACAACAGCAAGGGCAACAAAATGGAAAAAATGGCCTCCAGGAGCAGTGGATTTGTAGTGCAGGTACTGAGCCCCAGCAATAACCCTGGAGGGAAAAAAAAAAAAGAACCTTAAACAGGGGAACAAAAGTCACTATTGTCTGCCTGGAGAGACAACTCTCTGGTAGGTAGTACTAAGTGCAAGGACCCAGGTTTAAGCCCCTGGGTCCCCACCTGCAGATGGATGCTTCACAAGCAGTGAAGCAGGTCGCAGGTGTCTATCTTTTTCTCCCCCTTTATGTATCTATGTCTTCCTCTCCTCTCTCAATTTCTTTCCATCCTTTTAATAAAATGGGGGGGGGGGCTGCTAGGAACAGTGGATTTTTAGTGCTGGCTCAGAGCCCCAGAGATAACCCTGGAGGAAAATAAGAAGGGAGGGGGCAGGGCATTGGCAGCAAGGTTAAGCGCACACAGCACTAAGCACAAGGACCCATGCTGCTTAGACTCCTCCCTAAGTCTCAAGATGTAAAATTTGAACACACAGGGGCTAGACGGTGGTGCACCTGATTGATCACACACATTGCAGTGTGCAAGGATCTGGGTTCAAGACCCTGATCCCCACCTGCAAGGGGGATCCTTCAGGAGTGGCGAAGCAGTGCTCTGGTTGTCGTTCTCTCTCACTGTCTCCTCCTTCCCTCTCAACTTCTGTCTCTATCCAAAAATGAAAATATTTTTTAAAAAGTAAAATAAACTTTGAACACACAGGGTGCCCAAAACATGGGTTTGCCTTTATCCCAGGGTAGGTGTGCTGGGGCTTTGCTGCCCACAAAGAAACAAATAATGAGCCTTGATGGAGGCAGGACTGAACTAAGTTGACACATGAATGTCACCATTGCTCCATCCTGCTCTGGAAATTCAGCTCCACTCAGCCTTAAACCAGAATGCCTTCATAGAAAACAAAACCCATCCTATCCACAGTGGCTTTATCCACAGCATGGTTCTGAGGCAGGTGAACATGACACACAAGTCCAGCCTCACTTTGAAGGAAGAAATAAGCAAGAGTTAGAACTGGTGTGCCTCTGTTTGAACACACATGCTTACAATGTTCAAGGACCCAGGTTCTCACCTGTGGGTATTGGGGGGAAGCTTCATGAGCAGTGAAGCAATGCTACAGGTGTCTCTCTCCTCTCCCTTCCCCCTTTCAATTTCTCTTTTTCTCTAGTCAACTTTTTTTTTCGTTCAGGGTTATCGCTGGGGGTCAGTGCCTTCATGACAAATCCACTGCTCCTGGTGGCCATTTTTTCCATTTTTTTAAAGTGAATAAGACAGAACTTGATAGAGGAAGGGAGGGTACAGAGGAGGTAAGAAAGACACCTGTAGACCCGCTTCACTGCTTGTGAAGGGACTCCCTGCAGGTGGAGAGCCGGGGGCTTAAACTGGCTTTCTGCTGGTTCTAGCACTTCACACTATGTGTGCTTAATCTGGTGCACCACTGCCCAACCCCCAACGGATAAAATGTTTTAAGAGAGCTATGCAAGAACCAGTTGCCAAGAAGACATATGGTCACACTGCCCACTTGTCCCATTGTCCAGGATTTCCCCTTAATGGTGCCCATCATAAGAGGGAGTCTATGAATACTTTGGGAGTTTGGAATGAGACCTGGCAGCCTGCCTCATTCATGAAGCAGGAGAAGTGTCCTTGCTGAATGCCAACACTATATCAAAAAGGACAGGCCCTCTTCCTCAATTCCAGCACCTGTCACAGATTTGGGCACCAACCTCTGCATGAGGAGGGGGCTGGAGGAAGGGGACAGGGATCCTTTCTCTGTCAGTAGCCCAGATGACTGGCAAAGCCCACTGGAAAGCCGGGCACACCTCCTCTCCCATCTCTTTTCAAATAACATCCATCAACAGCCTTTTTTTTTTTTTTTCCCATCAGCTTCCCTGGCTCCCACCTTCACCCCTCACCTAGTTTCCCACTGGCCTGTGTTACCTTGTACAAACAATTTATCTCTTGCCCTGATGAACCTCTTGGGACTTCCACCCCAGTTATACACTGGAGGGTGCATAGCCCCTAACTGAATTTGACGGGTGACAATTTCTTTCTTGCAAATGTGAAGCGGAAGTGGGGGGAACCCTTGGCCCTGGAGCCTCATGGTTCAAGTGGGCGTTTCAGCCTCTGGAAGACTAACAGGAAAAGCTAGGCAGTGGGCAGAATGTTTCCGTTAGGCAGCATGGGGTTCACGGAGATAATGGGGGGTTGTGTTTTGCAGGAGACACAAGATGCAGAAACCTTCTGGGCTGCATGGACAACTACAGAAAACTATTCTTTGTGGGGGAAAAAAGCATGATGAGGCTGAGAAGTGGGCCTTGTGTGCCCTTCTGGAGTTCATTCAAATTCAATCTGAAAAATAATCGCTGTGTAACAAAAGAAAAAAAAATCCACAGAACATTTCACAGAGGCTGCTGGCTTGGGACCCAGGGCAAGTGGCCAATTTGAGTGACAGGTGCCTGGGTGGTGACTCAGCTCTGCCATTTACTCCCCATTTGACTTGGGCAATTGGGCTTCACCCTTGAGCACTCATCTCCAGCCTTGGAGATGAGAACGGTAATGATTCAAATTCCTGTAGTGAAGCCCAGGAGCTGCAATCATTTCTGACTGAGAGAGGGGCAACAGCGTATTTGGTCCCTTTGCTCTGTAAGTTTCCAGAACTTTCTACCCGCTTCCCTTAGATGAGTCAGTCCCAGCTCCAGCCTGAGATGGGGAATCTCCAGGAAACTTCAAATAAAATATTGGTGTCCCCGAGGCCACCAGTATAGAATCTTGATGTGATTTTTACCAAAATGGGAAGTGAACACAACTGTTTCTCCTTCTGATAACATGCATGGTGAGTTAGGTTTCTCCATTTGCAGACATCTTTGTTCAGACCAGGCAAAAGCCACTTCTGTGCCATGTGACCAAGCCTGGTCATCAGAGCAGCTCAAACACTTCCAGGGCCACCGTGATAGGCTCAAAATAGCACATGACCCAGGCTGCCAAAGCCAATGAGATTCACTGTAACTTAAGAGCCCTTAGAGATGGAGCTTTCTCTTCCTTCTCATTCTCTGGAGCTCCCAAGGATGAGGTGAGGGAACCCCTACAGATCAGCAGCTGAAACTGATAGAGGAATGCAATTCCTAGACTTAGACCATGTCTTCAGTCCTGTATCCTTTTGTTTACCCCCATAGAAACTGAAGCTCCCAAATCAGAAAAATATTTTTATGGCCTCCCATAAATGCATAAGATGGGGCTGGGCAGTTGTTCAGTTGTTCATTCAGTAGAGTGCAGACATTACCACACACAAGGGCTTGGGTACAAGCCCATATTCTCTACCTGCAAGAGGTAAAAGCTTCATAAGTAGTAGAGCAGTGCTGTGTCTCTTTTTGTCTCTCCCTATCTCACCCTTCCCTCTTAACTTCTGTCCCTATCCAAAACAATGAAAGAAAATTATAAAATAGCCACCAGGAAGAGAATGGACTCACTGTACAGGCACTGAGCCCCAGTGGTGGCGATAAAATATAAAATAACCTTGGTGGTATTAAAAAATAAAAAAAGTATATCAAGTAATCTGGTCCATGGAGTCACAACAGTGATTACTAATCCACAGTGAACAATTCTTTGTTAAGTAAAAGCTCTTGGAGCCAGATGAGGGCACAGTGGTGATGTTCATTCACTCACAACACTTGTTCAGTACCAGTCAGGTACATAATACTGTGACTTTGGGTTACTCCTTCTGAGCTATTTAACCCCAAGTCCCAGAGCATATTACAGGTCGCTCAGATGGAGGCTCTGATGTCACTGGGGTCACAAAAGTACAAGAAATAGCTTTTCTCCAGCCTGACATACATATTGATCGGGCAACTGTTGAAATTGTTTCATTGCTAATCTCACATCTGCTGAGAAATGCCCTCTGTCCAATCTTTCTTTCAAAGCAGCTGCATGGGAACTTGAACTGTAATTTCCCTAACACATCCGTCAACATTCACGCCCTGCTCTGCACCACCTCCAGAAAGGCAAGAGCCACTTAAGACCACAGCTGGTTTGCGGCACTCACACTGTAATTCGCCAATTATGGAGGCTTAAAAAAATCATTCCAGGGTGAACCAGGAATTATGGAAGGCACCGATATAACAGTGATTATACCTGGCCCTTATGGGTGGTGCTCACCTCCGCCATGGGGATCAGACTGCAAATACTAATTAGTTGCCTTCCTTTGGGGATGCCCCGTGTGGAGAGTGGCAGTCATGGAAACTAGGAGAGGAGTGCAGAGCTGCTCAATCCATCCAACAGGCAGGCCAGTGGCTCAGAGCCCAGATTTATTCCACAGGTATGCCAAAGAACTCAGTGAGGCCACAGAGGTGATTCTGACAAAGGTCACCAGGACTGAGGGGGATATTAGAGTTATAATGGCCTGAGGGTTTCCAAAATTCAGAAAGAGAAGGGGAAAATTGGAGCAGTCTCCGTGGATGTCTTGGGACAGAATCAACATCTATGCCAGCCTCTGTGAGCCACTATGATGCATTTGGCCTCTCCTTCAGGCAAATGTGTTCTCTGCTACCAACCCTCCAAGTGACCACAGTTTCCATCATGTGTTTATATGTTAGAAATTTCGACAGACTGCTGATCTCATCTCTAAAACTGGGTCAGGGTGAGAGCCACTCTTGTTTTTTATTAAAGTTTTATTGGCACATGGCCATTGTCATTCCTAAGCTCTGCATCTGCTTGGGGCTTCCATGGATTCCTAGTTGCTACAGAGACCTTATAACTTGTAAAGCATAAAATATTTACGATCTGGTGTATTTGAAAAGAAAGTTTTCTAACCTCTACTCTAGGGCAGTGCTTTTAATACTTTTTCTCCAAATGACTTCAAACCCCAAAAGGCTTACTTTGACCTTTTTTCCCCCTGTGCAAGAACAGTTCGTAGCCCCCTAGCTTGTGTGTGATTTAAGCATCGCAATGTAATCATGTTTGTCTTAGCATCCAAATCACAGTTCTTTTGTTTTTCCTGAGCCTAAGAGGAAAAAAATCCAAGAAAATAGACAGACTGTTTTGCGCTTTCCAAATGAGAAAGATGGACACTTGGAGTTAAATTCCAAATCTTTCAAGGTAGTAGTTGAGGATTCAAGGTCCAGGTAGCTACCTGAAGATGGGAGGGAGTCAGGACCCATTTGGGTAAAGAGAAACCAATCTAAGTAACACACAAAGAAGAATTCCTAGAAATGGAATTGGAAGGCCTGGGCATGAGTAACATGTTACATGTTACTCATGTTATAATGTGTAAGGTCCCGGATTCAAGTCCCCACTCCCCACTTGCAGGGGGAAATGTTTTGCAAGTGGTGAAGCAGAGCTGCAGTTGCCTCTCTCTCTTTCCCTATCTATTTCCCCCATTCCCTCTCTATCTCTATCCAATAAATAAATAATTTCCTCTTAAAAAATGAAATTGGTTACAGGGAGTTGGGTAGTAGCTCAGCAAGTTAGGCACACATGGCGCAAAGTGCAAGGACCAGCATAAGGATGCTGGTTCGAGCCCCCCGGCTCCTCACTTGCAGGGGCTCATTTCACAGGTGGTGAATCAGGTCTGCAGGTGTCTATTTTTCTCTTCCCCTCTCTGTCTTCCCCTCCTGTCTCCACTTCTTTCTGTCTTATCTAACAACAATGACATCAGTAACAACAACAATAACTACAACAACAATAAAAAAGCAACAGGGGCAACAAAAGGGAAAAATAAATTTTAAAAAAACATTCAACTGCTGGGGCTCATGTGGAGTAGCTGCAATGGGGGGGGGTAAGCCTCCGACCCTCCCTCACCAGCTATAGTGGCTGACGGTATTCAGAAAGAGCCATCGGGGAACATTCCGGTATGAATATTCATTTATTGGGAGAAGAGTACAGGTCTTTATACTGAGTTAAACAAAGAACATTTTTCACATATGTCAGAAATTACAGGTTTCTTAAAGGTCAGCTTGCCACTATGGTAGGGGGCTGGTATGACAAGAATTGATGAGATACATAAAGGTCAAGACAATTAGTTTCCATGATGCAGGCAAGTTAATTATCCAAAGGTATTTGCGAGAAGCATAGGGGTTAAACCAGTAAGGAGAAGTAGAGAAGAAGAAAAACAAATCTTGATGTAAATCACAGATATCAAAGGAAACAAGGAAATAGAATATGGGGTCTCACTGCCGGGGTGTATGATAGAGTGTGTTCTCTTTTATGATCAAAAGGTGAAGTGGATGTGTGAACTTTGAATGAACCCTAAAGCAGGTGGCCATTTGGCCTGCTAGCAGGGGGAACTAAGTGTGAGAGGCTTGTAGGCTTTCTGTGAGCTTGAGAGACTAACAAGGAGAAACTGAGTCTGGGAGACTTTTCCCTCTTGGCTCATTTCTATAAGGAGAGAGGCTAACAAGTGGGGTGTCTTTCCAGACCTCCATCCAAGGATTAGAGAGCTCCCCTAAGCTCTATCAAGCTTTCACATAGTCCCACATTCAACTGTTTTTAAAAAAATGAAATTGGTTACAAAGGGGATGGACAAGTTAAGACAATAAAATGGAGGTAGTGAGATAGCTGATTGGCATTATAGGAAGTAGCTCTCCTCTTCCATCACCACCTCCCAGAGGTGATGCAGGGGAGGTTCTAGAAGCCAGGAATTGGGTCCATGCATGGACAGTGGAACAGCAGAGCACTTTTGGTAGGAAGGGGAAATACTGGAGAGTCAGGAGAACTGATAGCTCAGCAAGCTTCTCCTGTGCTCTGAGGTCCAGACTCCCAGTGGCGCCCTCTACTGGCTGAGTCCAACTACAAGCCAGGAAACAAGCTGAAGGGATTACATAATGGTTGTGCAAAGAGTCTCTGGTTCCTGAGGCTTTGAGGTCCTAGGCTCAGTCCCCAGTACCATCTTAAGCCAGAGCTGAGTAATGCTCTAGTAAAAAGAAGGGGGGGAGGGGCGGGGTGATGGATGGTAATGTACCTGGTTGAGCACACATGTTACTATGCACAAGGAGCTGGGTTCAAATCCCTGCGAGCTATAGCTTAGTTCTACCATCCAGAGTGAACAAGGAAGGGACCTGAATGCAGAGAAGCAATGGCTGTCTCAGAGGGTTACAGGGAAGTAAAAGTGCATTCAGATGGCCTGAAGGAGGTGAAGAGACTGTTGGGGCCTTGGTGACTTTAGTCCAGGCTGTGGTCTGGCTGGTGGTTGCATGACTCAGCACTCCCCTCTGCTCACCATTTAATGACTCATCAAAACATCTCAGTCTGACAAAATTCTTCTAAAAATGCTGACACACAAAAAAACAGGGAAGCTAGCTACCTGATTAAATGTTTGAGAGGTCTTTCTTCTTTCCTTCCTTCCTTCCTCCTTTCTTTTTAAATATCTTTATTTATTTATTATTGGATAGAGACACAGAGAGAAACTGAGAGAAGAGGGAGAGATAGAGACACAATTGTAACACTGCTTCACCACTTAACAAGCAGGTAGAGAGACCACTTTACCCTGCAGGTGACCAGGGGCTTGTGTCCTTGTACACTGTAATGTGTGTACTTAAACAGTTGCCCTAATGCCTGGCCCCCAGTACTACCTTGCCTTGTATGGAAATTGCAGAGAGGGAGTCAGGCAGTAGTGCAGTGGGTTAAGTGCACATAGTGCAAAGTGCAAAGACTGGTGCAAGGACCGCGGTTAGAGACCCTGGCTCCCCACCTGCAAGTGGGTCCCTTCACAAGCGGTGAAGCAGGTCTGCATGTGTCTCTCTCTCTCTTCCCCTCTGTCTTCCCCTCTCCTCTCCCCATTTTTCTCTGTCCTATCCAACAACGACATCAGTAGCAACAACAGTAATAACTACAACAATGATAAAACAACCAGGGCAACAATAGGGGAAAAAATAGCCTCCAGGAGCAGTGGATTCCTGGTGCAGGCATTGAGCCCCAGCAATAACCCTAGAGGCAAAAAATAATAATAATAAAAGAAGAGAAAAGAAATTGTAGAAAAACCTGGACCATGAGCAGAGCAGAACCTATGGAGCAGGGAGACAGAACCAGGATAGAGCTAAAGTGACTACAGATTCCCACAGGCTGAATGAGACCCTCCCCCCCCTTTTTTTCCTCCAGTATTATCACTGGGCCGGGTGCATCTGGGTGACAAGTCTAGCAGATGGAGACTTGTCTCAAGTGGCCTACCCCAGGGCTCTGTTCTGGCTCCTATGCTATTTAATATTTACATCAATGACCTCCCAGAAACTTCTTCAAGGAAGTTCATCTACGCCGATGACATCTGCTGTGCAACTCAGGCATCCAAGTTTGACATCCTCGAGGAAACACTCACGAAAGACATGTCTCTGATATCTGATTACTGTAAAAAATGGCGACTAATCCCTAGCACTGCAAAAGCGGTATCATCTGTTTTCCATCTACACCATGCCTCGGCCTCGCGTGAGCTTAATGTGCAGCTTGATGATATGAGAATCCGGCATGAAGCCCAGCCAGTCTATCTTGGCGTTATTCTCGATCACACCCTGTCATTTCACAAACATCTCATAAAAACTGCAGCAAAGGTGGGCGCGAGGAATCACATCATTGCAAGACTGGCCAGCTCCTCATGGGGCGCGAGTGCTTCCACACTACGATCATCATCTCTGGCATTATGCTATTCCACTGCAGAATACTGTGCCCCAGTATGGTTCCGTAGCCCCCATGTCCACTTGGTCGATTCCAAATTATATTCCTCCATGAGGATAATTTCTGGAACCATCCGTTCCACCCCGGTTCCATGGCTGCCAGTCCTTAGCAACATCGCCCCGCCAGATATTCGTCAGGATGCGGCATCATCTAAGTTCATTTCCCACGTCTACGCTCGACCGGACCTGCCAATATATGCGGATATCTTCGCCCACCCTGTCCAACGCTTGACGTCTCATCACCCAATCTGGTCCCCTACGCCTACACTGAACTTCTCTGTTCCAGTCTCTTGGAAACAGAGTTGGCAGTCAGCTGAGGTAAAGAACAAACAGCTCATCACAGACCCCTGCAAGCGTCAACCCGGCTTTGACCTAGCACGTTATGATTGGGCTCTCCTCAATTGCTATCGAACAGGCCATGGCCGGTGCGCAGCTATGTTCCATCGCTGGGGAGCCAGAGACGACCCGAACTGCCCCTGCGGCTACAGACAGACTATGACCCACATAGTCAACGACTGCCACCTCTCCAGATTCAAAGGAGGTCTCGAAACTTTACATCAGGCTCAACCTGATGCTGTTGACTGGCTACAGAAGAAGGGCAAGCGCTAGAAGAAGAAGATCACTGGGCCTTGGTGCCAGGACTATGAATCCACTATTCCTGGTGGTCATATTTTCCCCATTTTATTGCATAGGACAGACAGAAATTGAGATGGGAGGAAAAGATAGAGAGGTAGAGAGAGAGACACTTGAAAGCCTGCTTCACTGCTTATGAAGTGACCCCCCCTGCAGGTAAGGGGCCAGGGGACTGAATCCAGATTCTTGTACTTTGTACTATGTGTGCTTATCTAGGTACAACACCCCCTTGGTTACCCCCTTTCCCTTCCCCCCTCCCCCGAGTGAGCTTCTCCTCAACAAGGAGATGGGTGGCACCAAAGTCAGATCCACCTCCTCTTGAGTCTAGGGCACTCTCTGTGGACCATTGCCTGCTGGGTCTCTGCCAAAGATCTGCTTCATGGTCAGCCAACCCATTACATTTCTGTGGCTGACTAATGGACAATTCTATTCACAGAGGCTAATACAATCAAACACATCTTAACCTGGCCTGGAAAACAGATTACCCATTTACAAAGACGTACACATGAACTGGGCAGTGGTACATGTGGTAAAGCACATACATCACCACATAAAAAGACCTGGGTTCAAAACCTCGATCTGCATCTGCAGAGGGGAAGCTTTATAAGTGGGGAAGCAGAGCTGCAGGTCTTTCTAGCATCCATCTGTCTGTCTGTCTTTTTATCTTTATATCTATCCCTCCCCCCTCTTCATTTCTCTCCATTCTATTAAATGAAAAAAGAAGAAAAGGAAAAATGGCGCCTGGTGGGGTGGCACACCGGGTTAAGTGCACATATTACCATGCACAAGGACCTGGGTTCAAGCCCCTGAGTCTTCATCTTGGGGGGGGGGGCTTTGTGAGTGGTGAAACAGTGCTGCAGGTGTCTCTTTTCATATCTGTTTTTCTTCTCAATTTCTGTCTCTATACAGTAAAATCAATTTTTAATGAAAGGAAACAATGACTTCTAAGAGCATAGTACAGGCTCTAAGGTCCAGTGATAATCCTGGCAGCAAAGTGGGAGGAGAAGGAGAAGGAAGAGGAAGAGGAGGGGAATAAATTAAAAGGAGGAGGAGAATTAGAAAGGGAAGGAGAAGAAAGAAGAGGAGGAATGCTTTGATTCATTACCTGCTACTATTATGACATTAAGTCTCGGAAGGCAGGCGTTTCTAGAATGTTCTCTTCTAAGTCTAAGTCTGGGAAAATAAATGAGACAAGTTCACCCTCCTATCTCACCCACACGCTTGCCATTCACAGCTCCTCCTGACACGGGCTGTTAGTGTTGTGGTCCTCAGCAGTAAGACAAAGGGTGCTGACCACATTCCCACAGCTTTCCACCCAAAGGTCTTTGCTGACCTACTGCCCACCCCCACTAATGCCCATTCTTGGGTCCCCTCCAGTGTCCAACTTCCAACATGGTGGCCCTGTATTCCCTCGGTTTGCCTTGATTCCCCAAACATGCCAAATCAACCCTCATACCTCCAAGGGTCTCTACCTTAGAGGTCTTGACGACTTCCTCGTGTAAAGTACCTTTCCTGATCATGTTATGTGAGGTAACAGTTGGAAAAAGAAGGATGAATAGCAGAGGCAGAACACACAGGCAGAACTTAACTGTGAGCCACTCACAGTCAGAACTTAACTGTGAGCCACTGCTCAATCCCTCTCGGAAATCTTTTAGATGACTTAATTCCCCCACAACCCCTACTGAGCCACATGCTACCAAACTAGAGTATCACTCTAGCATATGGAATGTTGGGGATCAAACTTAAGACCTCACACTTTCTTTCTTTCTTTCTTTTTTTTTTTCTTTGCCTCCAGGGTTATTGCTGGGGCTTGGTGCCTACACCACGAATCCACTGCACCTGGAGGCTATTTTTTTTTCCTTTTGTTGCCCTTGTTGTTTTATTGTTATTGTGGTTATTATTAATGTTGTTATTGCTGTCACTGTTGTCAAGACAGAGAGAAATGAAGAGAGGAGGGGAAGACAGAGAGGGGGGAGAGATAGATAGACACCTGCAGACCTGTTTCACTGCTCATGAAGTGACCCACCTGCAGGTGGGGAGATGGGGGATCCAACTGGGATCCTTGCAGCAGTCCTGGTTCTTGTGCTTTGTGTCATGTGTGCTTAACATGCTGTGTGCTACTGCCCAGCTGCCAAGCTCACACTTTCAAGGCCTGTGCTGTACCACTGAGCCACTTCCCTGACTGCTCAATGTTGTTCTGAGCCTCTGTGTTTCTAGAGATTTATTACAGCAGCTTGAGGCCATTGATCCAGATGGGAAAAAGGGAAGGGAAAGAACAAAAAGACAAAGAGAATATTTCTATGTCTCCTTATTTGTTAAAAGGATAAGAAAGAAGAGAAAAATACATTTTTTTTTAGTTTTTTTTTAAATTTGTTATTGGGTAGAGACAGAGAGAAATTGAGAGAGGATAGAGAGATAGAGAGGGAAAGAGACAGAGAGACACCCACAGTCTTGCCTCAATACGCGTGAAGATTTCCCCATGCAGGTGGGGACCAGGGGCTTGAACCTGGGTCCTTGCACACTGTAATGTGTGCACTTAATCAAGTGTGCCACCACCTGGCCCCCAAAAATACATATTTTTATTGCCACCAGGAATATCACTGGGGCTTGGTGCCAACACTACAAATCTACCACTCTCTGAGTGCAATGTTTTCCTTTTTTGTTGTTGTTTTATATTTTATATGATAGGACAGAGACAAATTGAGAAAGAGGAGGGAAATAGAGAGGAATAGAGAAAAAGAGATACCTGCAGACCTGCTTCACGGCTTGTGAAGTTTCCCCCTCTGCAGGTGGGGGGCAGGGGGCTCGAACACATGTCCTTATGCATGGTAATGTGTGTGCTCAACCAGAGGTGATAGCATCCAGCATAAAAAAACACTTGTTTCTATCTTAATTTATTTAATGGATAGAGACGGGTAGAAATTGAGAGGGAAGGTGGGGGGGGGGGAAACTGCAGCACTGCTACACCACTTGTGAAGCTTTCCTCCAGCAGGTAGGAACTGGGGCATAGAAGCCAGGTCCTTGTGCCTTGTAACATGTACACTCAACCAGGTGCATCAACACCTGGCTCCTAAGAAAGACTTATTTTTTGTTTTAAATAAAGATCAAAGTCTGTCTTTCCTTTTCAAGAGTGTTCCTACATGACAACACAGTACCCCTCCCCAACTTCCTTGGATTATTTTGAGGGCTTCCAATGTCCCCACTTTCTGGACCCTAACTCTTTGCCTGGTACCTTGCTCCATGAACTACTGATGCCTGGAAACTCAGCTGATCTGGATTCAGTGGTCTCTCTGCAGCTGACCAGGTCTCTGGCTTTGCCCTTGGCCTTGTCTATGTTCTCTCAAGACTCCCATCTCAGTCCTGACGGCTTAGTTGGCTTCTGTGGCCCTTGGGACACCCACGTTGCCATTCCTAAGTTTGGGGTTCGGGGGACTAGGATGAGGGTGGATGGAGCCCATTTCTTCCAGTCCCTTGTCCACTGCTCAGACTATCTCTGTCTGCTCATCAGATAAAATCTCTGCCCCAGAAAGAGAATCAGGGTCTCTGCCTCCACCCCTTTCTAGCAACTAATAAAGCTCTGCTAAATTTAAAACTTGCGAGCAAGAGCAAGAGTGAGAGCACAGGAGAGGGGGTAGAGAGAGAGGGAGAATGAGGAAGAGGAGGAAGAGGAGGAGGAGGAGGAGGAGGAGGAGGAGCCAACTGTATTCCCCTCAGCAAGTCCTGCTCAACCAGATTCCAGAGCTGGTCTTTCCTCTCCTATTACTATCACAGTCCAAGGCTGGCCTGGTGCACATCTTAATTTCTCATTATTTCTTTTCTTTCTTTCTTTCTCTCTTTCTTTTATTTTTTTGCCTCCAGGGTTATCACTAGGGATCAGTGTCCACTGTTCCTGGTGGCCATTTTTTTTTTTTAAATACAGGATAGCATGGAGAAAACTTGAGCGAGGAGGGAAAGATAGAGAGGGGGAGAGAAAGATAGACACCTGCAGACCTGCTTCACCACTTGTGAAGTCTTTTCCAAAGATGCTCCCTGACACCCCTCCCCCCGGAAAAAAGTGGGGGCCATTCTCCCATTAAGAAGAGTCCAGCCTCCCTGCCTCAGGAATGAAATGACTGGAGCAGGTGCCTAGGGCCTTGTTTGGCTCCTGTCCCTTAGGCTCTCTGGGGTTTGTCATCCTTCCATCCCATGGTCCCCTGCCCTCCCCTGCGCTGAGCCCGCCCAGCCAGATGGGAATCCTGCCAGCTGTCTGCCTACTTTTATGTTAAAACGTGCTGAACATTCCCAGGTCACAGAACTCTACTAAGTGAACCAAATGGTCCTCCTGCTGCCATATGCTTGCTCCATCACACCCCAGCTGCAGCCTCTCCAAGACAGGGAGGAGTGGTCTCCTCACCCTGGGAACCCAGGGATTATTATTATTTTTTTCTCCCTTCCTGTTGAACTACTAAATGCCAGCTGCTGATGTCACAATCCCTGGCAGAGCCGGCAGAGAACAACAAGCAACCAGCACAGCCGCCTCTGGGGAGGAGAACCAGCGTCTGCGCTTTTCCTGACAAAGGCTTTCGGAAGCTTTTTTTTTTTTTTAGTTTGTTTAGTGGTGTGTGTGTGTGTGTGTGTGTGTGTGTGTGTGTGTGTGTGTGTGTGTGTTGCATGGCCTGTGTATGAGATCACCACCAAGGGGTGTATATGCAGTTGAGGAGATGGGAAATGATCTATGCGTCAAACTGGCAATAAATAAACATGAAATACACTGTTGGTAATATCTCTGCTATGGATGTGGAAAAGAGAATGTCAAGGCAAAGAAAGAGTTATCTAACCAAACCGTAGGAAAAAGAGAAGCCCCAGAGAGCAGACCTTGAGAAAGGTAACCCCATCACCACCCACACACACATTTACTGAAGCTTCTAAGTCCTGAGGCAGACACAGGTATGCAGGGAAAGATAATAGTAACTATTGCAGTCACTAAGGCAACCAGACCCCGAGCAATGGGTCCAAGTCTTCCCACCTTGTTGCCTCTGATTCCTTTCTGTGATTACGCTTTCTGCCTGCAGCCTGCAGCCCCCTATAGAAGCTGGATCTTCTCTTTGTTCAGGGCACAGAATCCTTTAGAGCACAAGCTCTTTCTATGGCCCGTGAAGGTGAATAAACTCCCTCCTAGTTGACTCTCATTCCTGAAGCTGCAACACTATCAATATGCAAAGTGTTTAATTTTCCTTTCTTTTTTTTTTTGCCACAAGGGTTATTTATTATTGGGGCTCCCTGCATGATTCCATCACTTCAGGTGGACTTTTTCTTACCCCCTCCCCAGAAGAGTGAGAGCACAAGACTGGACTAGGGCATACTCATTAACATGCCAGAGGATATGGGTTTGAGTCCTTACTTCCCACCTACATGGGGAAGCTTCACAAGTAGTGAAGCAGGACTGAAAGTATCTCTTTGTCTCCTTCTCTGTTTTCCTCTTCCTTCTCAATTTCTCTCTGTCCAATCAAATAAAAATAGAAAGAAAAAAAAATGGTCTTTGGGAGTGGTAGACTCAGTGCAGCCACGAAGCCCCCAGCGATAACCCTGGTGGCAATAACAAAGATAAAAAAGAGGAGTCGGGCGGTAGTGCAGCAAGTTAAGTTAAGCTTAGCACAAAGCTGAAAGGACCAGTGTAAGGATCCCAGTTTGAGCCCCCTGTAGGGAGTCACAGTGTCTGAGATTCTCTTCCAAGGAGTAGTGTTGGCCTTAGCAAAGGGATCCAAACACTTGGAGCTGGTTAAGTACAACATCCACATCCTCACCAAGATGGTGGCACCTATGTCTACAGCACAGAAGTCCTTGAAAACCTGAAGGGTCCCTTTGGTTCTGGCAGATGCCTTGTTATTGATACCCTAATGCTGCCCAGGAAGCTCTCAGCAGCTGAGATGCACCCCCCCCCAACCCCCAGTCCAGTCCCACCTCTCTCAGATGAGTTTACAGAGTTCTGCTCTCATCCATCATGAAATTGCATTCAAGTTTTTTAAAATATTTTATTGGGGAGGGGATAATGGTTTAGAGTACAGTTGTGGACACATGGGTATCTATGCTCATCTCCTCACGTCTACAGAGGTGTCTACAGAGCTCTGTCACCCTTATTTAGGCCCTTTTCCACTTTTCCACATCAGGGATCCTAACTGCCTCCCAACTCCCACCCCCATCCCTTCTCACTATTTTCCTTCCTCAGAGTCCTTGACTTGGGTTTGCTGTATTTTCTTCTTATTTAAAATTTTTTATTAGTGACTCAATATTGATTTACAAAATTACATGTCAATGGGTTTAATTCCATACTGTTCCCACCACCAGAGTTCTGAATAACAAGCCCCTCCATTGCAAACCACCATGGTTCTCCCAACATTGTAGACATGGGTTAACTGTCGTCTCTACATGTGTACATAATTGCCCCCTTTTTCTTCCAGGTACAATCCTTTTTCCCCTCCAAGCAACACCTCACCCTATTGCTACATCCAAATAGCTCTCCCCTTTTCCTCCTCTCTCTCTGGGACCTGATGGAGCTGGAGTTCAGAGCCCTCTCATGCTCTTCCTCCTATCACTTCTCCCCCACTGGGAGTATGGATCAAAGTTGTTTTGATTTGCTATATTTTATATTCAAATTTAAACACCCTTCCTCACCTCCCTCCTTTTGTTGTTGTTGTTGTTGTTTGCTTATTTTCATTTATTATAAAGAGATAGAGGGAAAATGAGATGGAAGTGGGAGAGACAGGGACACCTGCAGCCACTTGAAGCATATCCCCCTGCAGGTGGGGAGTGAGGGGGTTGAAAGATCTGGTTCTTAAGCAGTAACTCTCTTTAGACCCCCAAGGACTGACAGAGGCAAGGAAACTTATCCCCTGTGACCAAGTAACCCTTCTCCTAACTTCTTAGTCTGATGTTCTGTCTGGTACCAGCAAGACTCTAAATTCTAGGCCATGGGGGAGACTTTTCTGCAATGTCCCAGGTGGCTCTTATGCTCAGAAAGTCATCTGGGATGTTCTTTAGGAGAGGGCTGGAGAGCAGAGCTCTGTGGAGTTCCAAAGCTGGCAGGTCATAATGACAGATACCTGTACATGGCTTAAGTCAGATTTGAGTGTTTGTGTGTCCTTTTGCCACCAGCATTATCACTGGGGTTCAGTGCCTGCACAACAAATCCACTTCTCTCAATGTCCATGTTTTCCTTTAAAAAATTTTTTTTTGATAGGATAGAAAGAAATTGAAAGGGGAAAAGGACATATCAAGGGAGAGAGAAAGAAGAGGCACCTGCAACACTGCTTCACCACATGTGAAGCTTCCCTCCTGTAGGTGGGAATGGGGGAGGGGCTTGAGCCTGGTTCCTTGCACATAGAGATGTGTATGCACGCCAGGGTGACACACTGCCCAGCCTCCATATATGAGTCTTGTAGGGCAGTCACTGGTGGGGTGACACAATAAGCCTCCAGCTGTTGTTGCTTCCTGACCTTTGAGCCCTAGCTCTCCCTTCTAGCAGGATGGATGAATTGCATTGCATTTGGATAGCTCAGTGGTGAACTCAAGTGTAAAATGAAAAAAAGAGGAAATAATTTTCTGGCACTGGAGATTCGGTTCTGAACACATCATTTCTCTGTCAAGGACAGGGTGGAAACTTGGAGAGGGCTTGCTGGTGACACACAAGTCTCCATGGGCAAAACCAGATCATTCCAAGAGGCCATTTACATGGCTGGCTGCAGTGCTGGGATGGAAAGAGAGAGAGAGACAGAGAGAGACAGAGAGAAGCAGAATCTGCTGCCTCTCCCCTCTTATGGCCCCCACCCCTGCCCCAGCCCTCTTAGTGACTACCTGCTTCTAAGCAAAGAGCATCATTGATTAAAGCAAGTTGACAACCCCCTGCAGCCCCCAGTTACCATATTAGAAATGCCAAAGGGTTCAAATGATACATTGCCACATGCCTCCACTCACCCCTCAGGCCCCTAGTTCACTCTCTGACCTTCTTCATCCATTACCATTAAACACAATGGTCAATTAGGGACTTGAATTCTGTCCCATTCTCCACCATCTATTTTAATTACTGCTTTCTTTATAGGATTATGTTATATTTTCCTGCCACATTTTCTTCTTGAAAGAGAGACAGAGAAATTGAGAGGGGAGGGGGAGATAGAGAGGAAGAGAGACACCTGCAGCCCTGTTTCACCACTTCTGAAGTCGCATTCCCCCCCACCCCCCCACGCCCGCTAATGGGAACCTGTGGCTCAGACCTAGTTCCTTGTGCATGGTAATGTGTCCACTTAACTTAGTGCACCACTGCTTACCTCCCCCCCGCCAGTTCCCCCAAGGCTTTTTCAAGCCTGCAGTAAGGATAAAATCCAGGCAGGCTTCCCAGCCAGTGTGTTGGCCTTCTAGATTTCAGGTGGGTATTTGCACCCTTTTAATCAGAAGTAAATTTCCCCTGCTAATTCATTCTTGTGTTTTGTGCCTTGTCATTCCAGTGGCCTGGGCATTCCTAACATCCTATTGCTGACTTTTGAAACTTGTTAAGTGGGCAACACTTTGCTCAGAGAAAGGAGTTCCCCAGAGCTGAATTCCACCCATATACCAGCAGGTCGATGGTGGATAGGTTTTTCAGCATCTAGGACAGTATCCATTCTGGTCACATGGAAACCCCCACTGCATCGCAAGCAAGACTTTCCTGGACCTGAACTGACCAGCCACAGTCCCACTTCCTTCATCTCTCATCTGATCATCTTCCATCTGCTCAGGTGCAGTTTCCACTCCTTTCCTCTACATGAACAACTTTCCTGTTTTCTGTATTTATGCCAATACGTTATCCCACAAGCAGTGTATTTGTCTTCATTCTGAAGGAGTAATGGATCTTTTTTTTTTTTTTAATTCAATTATTTGGTCCACTATACAAAGCAGTCTAGGTTTCAATTCCTGAGGGAAGGGAGAGGGGGAAGAAACAAAACTAGCAGATAGCACCACCTCACTAGGGAATGAGAAAAAGAGAGAGGGGCAGGGTGGTGATGCACATGTTACAATGCCCAAGGACCCAGGTGTAAGCCCCCAGGCCCCACCTGCAGGGGGAAAGCTTCACAAGTGGGGCTATAGGCGTCTCTCAGTCTCCCTCTCTCTCTCCCTTTCTATCTCCTCTTTCATTTCAATTTCTGGCTGTCTCTATCCAATATATATATATATATTTAAAAAATTAAAATAAATTTTAAAAAAGAAGAGGAAGAAGGAAACAAAGTAGAAAGGCACGGCTTGATAAAGAGCCCTGAAGGTGTGTGTGTGTGTGTGTGTGTGTGTGAGAGAGAGAGAGAGAGAGAAAGAGATATTTCACAGGGACAAAGTATTTTCTTCAAGACCAAGTTCTTGCATACCATTGGAATCCCACATGTTTATTATCAGCAGGACTAGGTCAGAGCAAGAAGACACTTAACAGGTCTAAACAGGGTGCTGTATGTGAGACAACAGTCTTCTTTTCCAGCTGTTCAGAGAAGCCAGAAGAAAAAAAAAAAGGAAATTGGCCTGAAATTGGCACCAGAAATTGGAGGATGCCCAAACACAGCCCAGCAACACTGCTCACAACAGGCCAGGGGGAAAAAAGATCATTGTTCTCCTGGCTGACAGATTGGGAGAAACTTCTGGCAGGCCATGCGAAGGCATTTTAGTGTGAGCCAACCAAAGATTACCACCTGGATCGCAGAGGTCACCTGGGGTGTTGGGGGGAGGGGGCACTGTGGCTTTGAGTCTTTGCTTCCCAGCTGCATGTCACTTGAGAGAAACCAACCTCCTGAGCCCTTGACTACCCTGTAGAAAGCAGAAACCACAGCAGAACCCAAAGTGTGCCCACCCATGTGGCACAGCTGAGAACAGTCATCTGTACCAGATCCTTAGTCCCAGTCTGGTGGGAGACACTTGGTACAAGCCAGCTACTTTTACTTTTTTGTGTGTGTGGCAGTGTTAAGAGTTCATCCCATCTGTAATAAACAGGGAAAATTGACTCTAGGGATATGACTCTAGGTAGTAACTACCTTTCCTTGCTTTGTTTAAAAAAAAACTTTATTTACTTATTTATTATTGGATAGAGAAATTGAAAGGGGATGGGGAGGTAGAGAGGGAGAGATACAGAGAGATACCTGCAGCCCTGCTTCACCACTTGTGAAGCTTCCCCCCTGCAAGTGGGACCAGAGGCTTGAACTTGGGTCCTTGCACACTATACTGTGAGTGCTTAACCAGATGCACCACTGCCTAGCCCCATAAGTACTTTTACCAGAAGCCTTTGCACCAGCCCAGTGAAGCCACCTTAACTTGTGCCAGTTGCAAAGTCATGTAAAATGAGAACTGGCCAACCATGAATGGTGGGGCAGGGCTAAAAGACACTGGGAGGTTTCTATTTCCACCTGTCTCTTCTTGTCTTCCTGGTGTGAGATACAGTGATATCTTTTCTTTCCCACTAGAGAGGGATGGAAGGGGAGAGATAGTGGGCATAAATAGTCATATCTCTCGCTATCTCTCTCCCTTTATGATATTGTGCTTAGTAGAAAAATTGGAAAAAATATATATAACAGTCAAGCCATATCTGTGATCTTGGGAGAAACTACAGTTTCCAGGGGAGGGAATGAGGACACAGAACCCTGGTGGCGGGAAAGTTGTGTAATTATACCCTCGTTATCTTATAGTTTTGTAAATCAATTTTAAATCACTAATAAAAAATTTTAAAAATTGAATTACCATATGATTCAGCAATACCTCTTCTGGATATTACACCTACTTCAAAAATAAAAACAAAGGCAGTGCTTTGGCCAGGGAAGATACCATAAAGGTGCTGCAAATGACTTTCATGCCTGAGGCTCTGAGGCCCCAGGTTCAATCCCCAGCACCACCAAAAAGCCAGAGCTAAGGAACCTGTGATCTCCAGATAGTCAATTTTAGCAAACAGGATGACTTGAACTTGGAACTAGTCTCTGTGGATTCAAAGAATTCATGAGAGTATTTCTCAGGACTCAGAGAAGTACTGGGCTTTCTGGATTGCCACTGGTCAAGCAATTTTGAAAAGGGTGTGGCTCAGACACAGCCTGGTAAGTGAGTGACACATTTGTTCTGCTTTATATCTTAATTCTTTTTCAGCCACCAAGTTGCAGATGCTACCATGACACCAACCTGACTTAACTTAGCATACGACCCCACCAGTGTGTCCTGGAACCTCACCTGTGTGTCCTGGAACCCCACCTCCCCAGAGTCCTGCCCCACTGGGAAAAGATAGGGACAGAATGGGAGTATGGATCTAGCTGTGAATGCCCATGTTCATAAGGGGGAGAAGCAATTATAAAAGCTAGACTATCTGCCTTTGCACCCCATAATGAATTCTTTACCCCAGAGGGATAAAGAATAGGGAAGCTTCCGATGGAGGGGATGGGATACAGAACTCTGGTGGTGAGAACTGTGTGGAATTGTACCCCTCTTATCCTATGGTTTTGTCAATATTTTCTTTTTTTTATTTTATAAATAGATTTTTTTTAGTTTTGTCAATATTTTCTATTTTTTATTTTATAAATAGATTTTTTTAAATGCTGATAAAAAAGGAAAGCCATTTTTTTAAATGTAACAAAGACACCTCAATTACTCTTCCTTAGGAAATTTCTAGGGGGTTGAGAGTTTTGGGTCAGAAATCTCCCAAAATGTCTGAAGCCTCCTGGATCCCTATCTCAGTTCAGCTACCCCATCAGAGGAACTCGATGTCCTTGCTGTAGTTAAATTATAGTCGACTCCATGTCCTACAGACTATCTTTACACTTATTCTCTCTCTCTCTGTCCTTTGGACTACAGGTGAAGCCGCTTTAAGGTCATGCCTTAAAAGCTCTTAGAAGTCTTATTGCCAGCACAAAAGCTTCTTTAATCAAAATGTTTGTGTGTAGGGGTGGGTGGGGAAGGTTTAGACAGGGCCCTGCATATATGTGATTTTATTAAGTTCAGGGAATTGACAGGGAGAACTTAAGGAGCACAGATATTCCTGCACCACACTGGAATACATACATATTCCTCAGGCACACAAATTTCCCATGAGAGTGGGGAAGAAAGTAAATGTTGCACCAGGGGAGTGGGCTTGGTAACAGGTGTGGGTGTGGCTTAGAAGGGAAGTGAAGGTGGGGCTTGGGAGTTTATAAGAAGCCATTATGGGCAAGGTTTCACTCTCTCTCTGCAAATCTGGGAGCCTCAACATGGGAATAAATGGCTCTCAAGCTCTTTCTCTCACTGTACTCATGTGCTCCAACATCTGTGTGTTCTCAATTTTCCTGAAAACTATGCTTTATCCCCAATCCTGTGTTGATTTCATGTGGCATCACTGTATAGTCATGTGGGGAATAGTCTCTACTGTATAGTCCTCCCCCAAACACTTTCACCACTCCCTCTTTGGCCTACACTTTCATCCACCAAGATATAGAGACAGAGAGAGAGAGAGAGGGAGAGGGAGAGGGAGAGGGAGAGAGAGAGAGGGAGAGAGAGAGAGAGAGAGGTGATAATACCAGTGTTTTCCCCAAGCCTTGACACCTGCATGTGGTCTGTGCCCAAACTTGGGCCACCTGCAAGGCAAACACATGCCCTGCCCAGCTATCTCTCTAGTCTCAGTGTGAATTCTTTTTAATAAATAATTATTGTTAGTTTCTTTATTATTTTCTAAATTTTATCTTTATTTTACTGCCACCATGGTCCTTATTGGAATTTGATGCCTGCATGATACATCTACCACTCATTACGGCTATCTTTTTTCCATTACTATATATATTATCTTTATTTAAATAAGTTATACTTGCATTTTTTTGTATTGTTTTATTTTATTTATTAAAAGGAAACACTGGCAAAATCATAGGATAAGAGGGATACAGCTCCACACAATTCCCACCACCACATCAAATTGATGGGGTTCATAGTCAACAATATTTATACAACTTTCCCATATTTGGGAGTTATTCTCTTCCCTGATCCAGCTTTCTGGTCCTTTTTCCAGCCATGACATCATCTCCCCAGACAATAACTTGGATCCACCTGAATATCAGATTTCAGGCTCAGAGGAAAGAGAGAGAGAGAGAGAGAGAGAGAGAGAGAGAGAGAAATAGTATAGCCACAGTCCCTTCATCTGCACTATTTGTATTTTTTAAATTTGAGAGGTCAGAGAAAAATTGACGGGAAAGGGGAAGTAGAGAGGGAGAGAGAAAAAGAGATACCTGTTTCCCTGCTTCAGTACCTGTGAAAATTTCCCACTGCAGGTGAGGACCAGTGGCTTGAACCTTGGTCTTTGAGCATGTTGATGTATGCTCAATTAAGTTCACCACCACCTGGCTCTCCTTAAAAATATTTTGGGTTCAGAGGTAGAGACAGAATTTGTGAGCAGGAAATAAGAGATAGGGAAAGAGAAAAGGAGAGACCTGTAGCACTGCTTCACTGCCTGTGAAGCTTCCCCCCTTCAGGTGAGGACTGGGGAATTGAATCTAGGTCCTTGAGCATGACAACATATGCCACCAATTGGCCCATTTATTTATTTTAATCAGAGCACTGCTCAGCTCTGGCATATGTTGGTGCCAAGGATATCATCTGGAACCTCAGAGACACAGGTATAAAAGTCTTTTTTGAGGGATGGCAAAATAGCTCACTAGGTTGATGTTGCTATGTGTGCTGGCACGTTTGAGCCTGGTCCCCAGGGCTTTGTGGGAAGCTGTGGTTCCTTTCATTCTCTGCCTCTTTGCCTCTGTCTCTGTCTCTCTCTACCTAAAAAAGTCATCCTAGCATACTGAAAGGGAAGAGAGAGAGAGTGCTGCAGCACTGCTTCACCACTCATGAAGCTTCACTTGTGCAGGTGGGAACTGGGGGCTTGCACCTGGGCCCTTGTGCATGATAATGAGCTGTACCGGTGCCCCCCAAGAAGGCCTGTTTGTACAAGGCTAACTTGTCTGCTGCAGCCTCCCCCAGAAGCCTGAATACTTGCTCCAAGGAAGGCTCTTCACTCAAAGTTCTGTTTCTGCCCTCCCCCCACCCCTGCATGCCCCTCCCTCAGCTCACACCTGCTCCCCAGAAGCTGGGATTTTATACTATTCCCCACACCCCCAGCTCTTAGGAACACAAGTGGCTCCATAAACATCTGTGAACACATGAACAGCTGAGTGCAAGGGCAATGAGGCAGCTTTGCAAGGGAGTCGGGGGTGGGGATCAAGATTTACCTAACTATTGCTGTCACTCTTGACACGTGGAGCTATTTTTTTCTGGCCCAGGAGGCCGACCAGGCACATTCTTGTTTTGCCATGAAAGATTCACGACCCAGCATTGCTCAGATACCCTGATGACATTCCCTGTGAGCTGGGAAGCCAAGGTCTCAGCGAAAGCTACTGTAAATCACATATGTCTGAAGCACAACTTCTTCCCTGTGGGGAACTGGAGCCATTTGCTGTGTTGAGCCCAGTATAAAGATAGCTGAGTGTAAAGAGAGAGAGCACAAAGCATCCAAGACAGATTCATATGCCTCTGAAGCCAAATCCTGCTCTCTGTTGCTAATTTGTAACAAAACCTCCCTACCCACAAGAAGACACAACAGGTGTTAAACATCATTATCAAAGCAAGGACTACAAAAGTTGAATAACTACAGGAGACTGGCATACTTTAAGGATAACTATCTAGTCACTATCAGGCCACCTCATCAGCTGGGGCCCTATTTGGGGAGTCCTGAGATTCCCCAAAAGACATGATGGGCCTAGACCTTGAATAAATCCCTCTCTCCATTGTTACCAGTCATCTCTAACAGGAACAACAAAATAGACCCCTTTGTGGACCCCCATAGGACCTTGTCGTCAACTTGGATCAACAACAGGAAAGAACGTTCCATCCTCCAAAGGGAGGTTGGACAATATACTCTATGCTACACCTGAGGAAGATGAGTTCTGATATTGGGGCACCTTGTAATGTTCCTACTCATGACCACAGAATGTGAGCTCAGATCTACAGGGATGCAGAGGTCACACAGGCTTCTAAGCTGAATATGGGTCCCAGACCACATCAGATCAGTGGGGTTTACAGTCAAACAATATTTATACCCCTTTCCCATATTTGGGAGCTACTCTCTTCCCTGATCCAGCTTTCTGTTCCTTTTCCAGCCATGACATCATCATCTCAGACAATAACTAGGATCCACCTGCATATCAGATTTCAGGCTCAGGGAAAATAAAGAAGAAAAAGAAGACTAGCATAGCCACAGGCCCTTTGGAATATAACTAAAATATGCCTAGTAGCTAACTACAAAATGGAGTACTCGCCAACTCTTCCCCTGCACTACTCCAGCCTTTAGGTTCATGATTGTTCAAGAACTTGTTTGGCTTTATATGTTAACTCTTTTCAGCCACCAGGTTCCAAATGCTAGCATGATGCCAACCAGACTTCCCTGGACAGACAACCCCACTAATGTGTCCTAGAGCTCCAATTCCCCAGAACCCCGCCCCACTAGGGTAAGAGAGAGGCAGGCTGGGAGTATGGCTCTACCTGTAAATGCCCATATTTAGCGGGGAAGCAATTACAGAAGCCAGACCTTCCACCTTCTGCCCCTCACAATGACCGTGGATCCATACTTCCAGGGGGTTAAAGAATAGGAAAGCTATCAGGGGAGGGGATGGGATACAGAGTTCTGGTTGGTGGTAATTATGTGGAGTTGTACCCCTCTTATCTTATGGTTTTGTCAGTGTTTATTTTTTTATAAATTAATTTAAATAAAAAATTAAAATATACAAAATAAAAAAGAAATACCATCTCCCTCAATTACAGAAGCCAGACCTCTAACCTTCTAAACCCCTTAATGATCTTTGGTCCATACTTCCAGAGGGATAAAGAATACGGAAGCATCCGGAGGTGGAGCTACGAGCAGCAGCAGATCCCTTTCTCTCCTCTCCTCTCCTCTCCTCTCCTCTCCTCTCCTCTCCTCTCCTCTCCTCTCCTCTCCTCTCCTCTCCCGGATCAACTAGGAATACCAAAGGAGACCACCCGGGACCGAAACAAGACAGGACTTGAATGACCACAGGAACCCACTAAATCACCGGTGAGTACAATCATGTGTGGCTGGTGACAGAGAAGAGAGAGGAGCATAAGGAGAGATTGACTGCTAACAGTCCAGCAGTTTATCACTTGAGACACCACCTCCAGTCTGCTCCACCAACAAGGGGACAGCTGAAGGGAGGACAGGACTCCCCAGAGACTCACCAAGTGCAACTCTGAGTCTCCATTGCTACTACCCTCAGAATCTGGAGCAGTGACAGGGAAGGACACCAGGGGACAGAGATCTAACAAGGAAACTCAGGAGAAGACCTATACCTAGGTGGCATAGCTGAGGGCCTGTGAAAGTCTCTTTGCATAGCCACTCTATTATCTCTGCCACACCCTGCTTTATCTCTTGGTCTGGAGTCAGTGGTTAAACTGAAGCCTATTGATAGTTTAAAAGCCCTCAGGCTCCCATAGCCTACAGGGAAGAAAAAAAAAAAGAGGCTTTTAAACCACTGAACTCCAACTCAGGGATTAAAATACTATTAAAACAACTGTTAACTTCCACCACTGTGAACCCATTAATTAACTTACTTAGACACAAGTCAATCCAGGCAATAGCGATCAGTAATTTGAAAAGTACTGATAAAGGGAACTCATAACATAATATACAAAATGGTTGAAACAACAAGAAGAAATATTGGAGAATCGAACCAGGACAAGAGTCCAGCTAAAAGTCCTCCAGAGGGTGAAGCACAAAATAACGAGTTCAACATCCAAACATTAGCTAAGGAAATAATAACAGGAGTGAGTTGAGAATTTGAAAAAATTGTAATCAGAAATACAGGAACAACAAATGAGACTATGGAAGAAAATACTATCTCATGGTTATTAGAGAGCTGAAATCTGAAATCCCTGAGCTAAGAATGCAACTAGCTGAACAAGCTAAAACAGTATCAGAACAGGGCAACAAAATAGATGAACTTCAGAAAACAGTAGTGGGCATAGAGAATAGAATCAATGAGGCTGAAGACAGAATTAGCAAGATTGAGGATGAATTAGAGACAACTAAAAAAGTAAAAGATCTCAAAAGACACTGGAATACTCCCTGCCAGCTTCTATGAAGCCAACATCACTCTGATAACAAAAGCAGACAGGGACACAACTAAAAAAGAAAACTACAGACCAATATCTCTGATGAACATAGATGTGAAAATATTGAACAAAATTCTAGCCAACCGGATACAGCAGTATATCAAAAAGATTGTTCATCATGACCAAGTGGGGTTTATCCCAGGCATGCAAGGTTGGTTTAATATATGTAAATCAATCAATGTGATCCACCACATCAACAAAAGCAAGACCAAAAACCACATGGTCATATCAATAGATGCAGAGAAAGCCTTTGACAAAATCCAACATCCCTTTATGATCAAAACATTACACAAAATGGGAATAGATGGGAAATTCCTGAAGATAGTGGATTCTATATATAGCAAACCTACAGCCAACATCATACTTAATGGTGAAAAACTGGAAGCATTTCCACTCAGATTAGGTACTAGACAGGGATGCCCACTATCACCACTACTATTCAACATAGTGTTGTAAGTTCTTGCCATAGCAATCAGGCAGGAGCAAGGAATTAAATGGATACAGATTGGAAGAGAAGAAGTCAAACTCTCCTTATTTGCAGATGACATGATAGTATACATGGAAAAACCTAAGGAGTCCAGCAAGAAGCTTTTGGAAATCATCAGGCAATACAGTAAGGTGTCAGGCTATAAAATTAACATTCAAAATTCAGTGGCATTCCTCTATGCAAACACTAAGTTAGAAGAAATTGAAATCCAGAAATCAATTCCTTTTACTATAGCAACAAAAACAATAAAATATCTAGGAGTAAATCTAACCAAAGAAGTGAAAGACTTGTATACTGAAAATTATGAGTCACTACTCAAAGAAACTGAAAAAGACACAAAGAAGTGGAAAGATATTCCATGTTCATGGGTTAGAAGAATTAACATCATCAAAATGAATATATTACCCAGAGCCATCTACAAATTTAATGCTATCCCCATCAATATCCCAAGCACATTTTTTAGGAGAATAGAACAAATGCCACAAATGTTTATCTGGAACCAGAAAAGACCAAGAATTGCCAAAAAAATCTTGAGAAAAAAGAACAGAACCGGAGGCATCACACTCCCAGATTTCAAACTGTATTATAGGGCCGCTGTCATCAAAACTGCTTGGTACTGGAAGATGAATAGACACACTGACCAGTGTAATATAATTGAGAGCCCAAAAATGAGGCCCCACACCTATGGACATCTAATCTTTGACAAAGGTGCCCAGTCTATTAAATGGGGAAAGCAGAGTCTCTTCAACAAATGGTGTTGGAAACAATGGGTTGAAACATGCAGAAGAATGAAACTGAATCACTGTATTTCACCACATACAAAAGTAAATTCCAAGTGCATCAAGGACTTGGATGTTAGACCACAAACTATCGATACTTAGAGGAAAATATTGGCAGAACTCTTTTCCACATAAATTTTAAAGACATTTTCAATGAAACGAATCCAATTACAAAGAAGACTAAGGCAAGCATAAACCTATGGGACTACATCAAATTAAAAAGCTTCTTCACAGCAAAAGAAACCACTACCCAAACCAAGAGACCCCTCACAGAATGAGAGAAGATCTTTACATGCCATACATCAGATAAGAGTTTAATAAGCAACATATATAAAGAGCTTGCCAGACTCAACAACAAGACAACAAATAACCCCATCCAAAAATGGGGGGAGGACTTGGACAGAATATTCACCACAGAAGAGATCCAAAAGGCCGAGAAACACATGAAAAAATGCTCCAAGTCTCTGATTGTCAGAGAAATGCAAATAAAGACAACAATGAGATATCACTTCACTCCTGTGAAAATGTCATACATCAGAAAACGTAACAGTAGCAAATGCTGGAGAGGGTGTGGGGTCAAAGGAACCCTCCTGCACTGCTGGTGGGAATGTAAGTTGGTCCAACCTCTGTGGAGAACAGTCTGGAGAACTCTCCGAAGGCTAGAAATGGACCTACCCTACGACCCTGCAATTCCTCTCCTGGGGATATATCCTAAGGAACCCAACACATCCATCCAAAACGATCTGTGTACACATATGTTCTTGGCAGCACAATGTGTAATAGCCAAAACCTGGAAGCCACCCAGGTGTCCAACAACAGATGAGTGGCTGAGCAAGTTGTGGTATATATACACAATGGAATACTACTCAGCTGTAAAAAATGGTGACTTCAACCATTTTCAGCCGATCTTGGATGGATCTTGGAAAATGCATGTTATGTGAAATAAGTCATAAACAGAAGGATGAATATGGGATGATCTCACTCTCAGGCAGAAGTTGAAAAACAAGATCAGAAATGAAAACACAAGTAGAACCTGATTTGTAATTGGCATTATTGCACCAAAGTAAAAGACTCTGGAGTGGTAGTGGGTGGTTGGGGAGAATACAGGTCCATGAAGGATGATAAATGATATAGTGGGGGTTGTATTGTTAAATGGGAAACTGGGGAATGTTATGCATGTACAAACTATTGTATTTACTGTTGAATGTAAAGCATTAATTCCCCAATAAAGGAATAAAAAAAAAAGAATTGGGAAGCTTCAAATGAAGGGGATGGGATATGGAACTCTGGTGGTGGGAATTGTATGAATTGTACCCCTCTTATACCACAATCTTGTCCATAATTATTAAATCACCAATAATAAACTTAAAAAAGAAGAAGTTGAAAAATAAGAAAACTCAAAGCAGAACTTGAACTGGGTTTGGTATATTTCACCAAATAAAAGACTCTGGGGTGGGGGTAGGGTTCAGGTCCTGGAACATGATGGCAGAAGACCCAGAGGGGATTGATTTGTTATGTGGAAAACTGAGAAATGTTATACATGGATAAACTACTATATTTTGTATTTTGTTACTATATTTTATTGTTAACTGTAAACCATTAATCACCCTCAATATAAATAATAATAGTAACTTTAAAAAAAAATAAAGAGAATCACCATTCCCAACAGCCCCTGAGGTAGTACAGTTGCTAAGTTGTTGTACTTGGAAGCATGAGGTCCTGAGTTCAGCACATTGCTCAGCTCTGGCTTATGGTGGTGCTAGGGATTAAACCTGAAACCTTGGAACCTTAGGCATAAAATTCTTTTGTATAAAAAACCATTATGCTATCTTCCCAATCCTTGTAGTTTTTCCCGAATCCTTTTGTTTTCCTTTCCTTTCTTTTCTTTCATTATTTTTTCCTTCCCTTCTTTCTTTCTTCTTTCTTTCTTTCTTTCTTTCTTTCTTTCTTTTTGATAGAATATGAGACAGAGAGAAAGAGAAAAAAAAAGACACCTGCAGTCCTGCTTCACTGTCCATGAAGCTTCCCCCGTATGTAGGTGCTGACTGGGGGGCTTGAATCTGGATCCATCTGCATGGTAGTGAATACACCCTACTGTGTAAGCCACCACCTGGCCCTCTCAATAAATATTTCTTTGAATCACTATTTCCCAAACTGTTGCACGTAGTATTTCAAGGTGTTTGGAAAATAAAAGAATCCCTTGGTTAAATAAATGTGGAGGAAATTACATAGACTACAGATGCTATTCTTGAAAGTTTTGCAAAAGCACCACTAAAAATTCCTGCCAGGAGAGACCTATTCCCCCTCAGTGAGCCCAGGGTATCCCAATCATTCTGACAACGAACCTTTTCATACTACATAACAGCAGTAGTGGGGCTCTGGGCTCCACATTGTCAGCTATTTATAACTCAAGAGGCTGTTCAGGGTCCTTGTGCCAGCTTCCCCTCCCACTTCTCCAAGTTCTGAAGGGCCAGAAGATTCACAACAGGAATTTGACTACATGAGAGAACAATGATTCAGCGCTGCCTGGTGTCACACAGAGAAACCTGCCCTGGCTTTTCCAGCTCCTGAATGTTCCCGGGGTCCCTGCCCAGGTTCCCCAGGTATAAGGCTGTCACATGAGAAGTGATCTGTGCCTGCTCCCTACTCTTGTCAAGTGCCTTCTGGGGCTCTGCTCACCAGAAGTCCCCTGTGTGCCTGATTTCTGATTCTTGGCCATATATCTATATCCCAGTGAGGTTTGGCCTCTATAACCCAGTGAGTTGCTGAGCTTGGAGCCATTGGGCATACTGGGCCCAGCTGGATCTCTTCTCCTGTGGGTGAAGGAGCAGGCCTTTCTCAAAGGAGCGCTGGGGCTCAGACTTTTGTGGGAGGGCTGGCCCTGTGTCCAAGAGAGAAACCCAAGAGGCAATTTCTCTCCTGGGGTGGGGGTGTTGGTTCAATCACAGATATCCTTCTGGATGAATCACAAAAAATCCATGTGTGCAAAATCTATTTCAAACTGCTTCAAACAATTAAGGTCGGAAGTGTATAGGGACAGATGTTTAAGTGCAGATATTCAACAGCTCAGATAACTCACACCAAGTCACATGAGAGAGTGTGGTATCTCCCTAAATTCCCTTTGCCTAAATTATACCCTCCCTTAATCCCACCTAGAGTCATTTTTTCCCCCAGGTGTGGCTACCTTCCTGGTAAGCTCTTAAAAACTATCCCATTATAGAATTCTGGTGGTGGAAATTGTGTGGAATTGTACCCCTCTTAGCCTATGACCTTGTTGATCATTATTAAATAAATTTAAAAAAAACTCTTCCCATAAACTTACAATCTTGTAACAATAATTAATAACAAATAATTTATTAAAAAGGGGAAAATAAATCTTAAAAAACTCTTCCCATGGAGGGCCAGGTGGAGGCACACCCAGTAGAGTACACACATTACCATGCAGAAGGACCTGGGTTTGAGCCTCCAGTCCCCACCTGCAGGAGAGACAATTCAGGAGCAATGAAGCAAGTATGCAGGTCAGTCTCTCCCCACCCCACCCCTCTCTCTCTCTCTCCCCCTTGCTTCTCAGTTTCTCTCTGTCCTAACTAAAAATAGAAACAGAAGAAAGGAGTGGGAGAGGAAGAGGAGGGGAGGGGGAATAGGAGAGGAGGGAGAAGAGGAAAGAGGAAGGGACGGGGAGGGGAAGAGGAGGGGTGGGGGGAGAAGAGGGGAGAGGGAGGGGGAAGAGGAGGGGAAAGAGGAGGAAGAGGAAGGGAGGGGGAGGGAGAAGAGGAAGGGAGGGGGAAGAGGAAGGAAGGGAGAGGACGAGGGCAGGGGAAAGGAGGGGAAGAGGAGGGGAGGGGAGAGGTAGGGGGAAAAGAAAGAAGAGTGGGAAAGGAAGGGGAAGAGGAAGGGAGAGGGAGGAGGGGATGGTATGGGGAAGGAAGAGAAAGAGGAGGAGGAGGAAGAGAAAGAGGAGGAGGAGGAAGAGGAGGAGGAGTAGCTGCTGAGGACAGTGCCTAGCACAGAGCTGGCCTCCATCAACCCTGCTGTCATTATGCAGTGGCACAGCTCAGTCACCTCCTTTGCTAATATAATCACTGGCAGAGCCTATAAGGACAAGAGACTGGCACACTTTAGTAATGACTCTTTTTAGTCACTATCAGGCCACCCCATCAGCTGGGGCCCTATTCGGGGAGTTCTGAGATTCCCAAACAGACATGATGAGCCTAGACCTTGAATAAATCCCCCTCTCCATTGTTACCAGTCATGGTCATCTCTATCAGGAACAACAGAATAGACCCCTTTGTGGACCCTCCCATAGGACCTTGTCCTCAACTTGCATCAACAATGGG
The DNA here is from genome assembly GCF_950295315.1 of Erinaceus europaeus. Lineage (NCBI taxonomy): Eukaryota > Metazoa > Chordata > Mammalia > Eulipotyphla > Erinaceidae > Erinaceus > Erinaceus europaeus. Next base: position 29,847,772 of record NC_080176.1, read on the forward strand.
AGAGAATGTTCCATCTGGAGGATGGAAAACATACTCTATGCTACACCTCAGGAAGATGGATCCTGATATTGGGGCAGCTTGTAATGTTCCTACTCATGACCACAGAATGTGAGCTCAGATCTACAGGGATGCAGAGGTCACACAGGCTTCTAAGCTGAATATGGGCCCCAGACCACATCAAATAGATGGGGTTTACAGTCAACAATATTTGTACATCATTCCTATATTTGGGAGCTACTCTCTTCCCGGATCCAGCTTTCTGTTCCTTTTCCAGCCATGACATCATCTCCCCAGACAATAACTAGGATCCACCTGCATATCAGATTTCAGACTCAGCGGGGGGGGGGGGGGGGGGGACTAGTCTAGCCGCAGGCCCTTTGGAATATAAATAAATATGCCTACTAGCTATCTACAAAATGGAGTACCTCCCAAATCTTCATCTGCACTATTTCAGCCTTTAGGGTCATGATTGTTCAACAATTTGTTTAGCTTTATATGTTAATTCTTTTTTCAGCCACCAGGTTCCAGATGCCAGCAGGATGCCAACCAGATTTCCTTGGACAGACAACCCCACCAATGTGTCCTGGAGCTCCACTTCCCCAGAGCCCTTCCCCACTAGGGAAAGAGAGAGGTAGGCTGGGAGTATGGATCAACCTGTAAATGCCCATGTTCAGTGGGGAAGCAATTACAGTAACCAGACCTTCCACCTTTTGCATCCCACAATGACCTTGGGTCCATACTCCCAGAGGGTTAAAAAATAGGAAAGCTATCAGGAGAGGGGATGGGATACAGAGTTCTGGTGGTGGGAATTGTGTGGAGTTGTACCCCTCTTATCCTATGGGTTTGTCAAAAAAAAAAAAAAGAAAGAAAGAATCCAGAGACAATCGCAAGGTGGTACATTCTAAATTGGCCTCTGCTGCTTCCCTCTGAGTAAGTCACTCAGGGTGTGACTGTGACTCCTCGTTTTCTTACCTGAGAAAGAGCAGCACTGACCTAGATCATCACCAGAAATCAAAAACAAAAAAAAAAGCCTTTTCAGCTTATGCCTCCCACAACTGGTCCATTTGAGCATCTCCAGGGATGGAAGGATAATGGCTCTAGCTCTCTCTCTCTCTCTCTCCCTCCCTCTCTCTCTCCTCTCTCTCCCTCCCTCCCTCTCTCTCCCTCTCTCTCTCTCTCACACACACACACTCACACACAGGGTCTCCACCTGGCTTCTTCATAGCAGAGCCAGTACCTGCTGGGTTCTCCCAGGTGCACAGGAAGGTAGGTCACAGGAAGAGAAAAGAACGTTCCAGAAGAATCCGAAATGGCACATACATGTAGCTAAACAAATCCACCCACACTCACATACACATACTCACATATGCACAAACACACATACTAACCAGTCTGTGCACAAATACACAGACACACATACATTAGCACACACACAAATACGTAAGTACATGCATAAACACACATACACAGGACACACACAAATACAAAACAACACATGATAACATGCACACAGGGGCTGGGGAGATAGCTTAATGGTTATGCAAACAGACTCTCATGCCTGAGGCTCCAGGGTCCCAGGTTCAATCCCCAGCGAGTACTCTGGTAAAAACAAACAAATAAATGCATGCACACATATGCAAACAGATGCACACATAAAGACAAGCACATATAGGTTCACACACACTCACACACACACACACACACCAGCACCAAGCCCCACTAATGACCCTGGTGGCAATAAAATGCTCAAGTGTAGCTTAAGCTCAGCAGAGAGAGGAGCCAGTCTGTCACCTCCCTGCCAGCTCCAGGCCTGGCACAAAAGCTGGCCAAGAACACAGGTGCCCTGGAGGCACAGGGAGGGTTAACTTACCTTCACAGCAACAAAGCATGAATCCCTCCCAGGTGACCCAGGTCACTCTGCTGGTCCTTAGCCACCTTCTCTGAGGACAGCTTCACATGGCCCTGGGCAGCTTACGGGGGACAAAAGGACTTCAGTGGGCTGCAAAGGAGGGTCATGACCAATAGTTATTTTCTTCCTTCTTTTCTTCTTTCCTTCCTTCCTTCCTTCCTTTCTTCCTTCCTTCCTTCCTTCCTTCCTTCCTTCCTTCCTTCCTTCCTTCCTACCTCTGTTTCTCTTTTTCTTTCTTCTTTTCTCTTTCTCTCCTTTTTTTCCTCTTTTTCTTTTTCTCTCTCCCTTTCTTTCTTTCTTTCTTTCACTCTTTCTTTCTCCCTTCTTCCTCTCTATTTTTCTTTCTTTTTCTCTCTCCTTTCTCTCTATCTTCTTTTTTCTTTCTTTTATATTTATTGATTTATTTTATTGCCACCAATGGGGCTCAGTACTGGCACTACAAATCCACCGCTACAAGTCCCAGCACCCCCCTTTTTTCTATTTTTATTTGATACAGATAGATAAATTGAGAGGGTAGGGGAAGATAAAGAGGAAGAGAGACACCTATAGACCTATTTCACTACCCATGATGCTTTCCCCCTGTAGGTGGGGAGTGGGGCTCAAGCCAGAGTAATTGTGCCTGGTTCAACCAGCTCCACCACCTCCTGGCACCCCCCTCCTTCTTTATATGATCCTGGGGGTTTCACCACTCAAGCCAACTGTTCCAGACAGACACAGAAAGACAGAGGGAGGAGGGAAAGACACCCGCAGGACTCTGCTTTACCCAGTGTAGGAGGGATGGGCTTCTTCCTGGCCTTGGGCATGAGGAAACACCACACTCTCCAGCTGAGCTATGTTGCCAACCCCCAGCCCCCAGGTGGCTGAGCTGGGGAAAGTCCTTCCCAGTGGCAGGGCAGTGAGGCCATGGGTACTCTGAACAGACAGACACAAAGCTGGAGCGCTGAAATTGAAGAGAAGGTAAAATCAATCTCCACATTGATAGCTTCTCACAGTGAGTGATGGCAGGTCCAGTCACCTCCCAGGGGAGGGGCTTAGCCATTTAATATCCCCCACCCCTGTGGTATTATCATGGCCTAGACCCTGACAACTGCCAGCTGATTTTGGTGTGCCTGGTTGCCTGCGGTCCAGGCCTGGTGGTCACTCTACTGCCTGGGCTGGGAGGGGTATCACAGCAGAAGTTCAAGTCCCCAGCTCTCTGCTCTTGCGAAGCACACGGGGTCCCTCTCAATGTGGGGCCAGCTCTCCCTGGAGCTCCCTGGGTGCGTGGGAGGAAATTCCTGAGGCCCAGACCCAAGCCACTGACCCAGAAAGTGAGAAGCCACTGAGCAGACAGCTAGCTGAGCATAAATGAGAAGGGTCACAGGACAGCCTGGGAGATGGCTCAGCAAGTAGAGCAGCAGCCTGTGTAACACAAGGCTCTGAGTTTGATCCCTGGGACCACATATACCAGAGTGGTGGAGTGGTACTTTGGTCTCTCTCATATAAGTTAATAAATGTGTGTGTGTGTGTGTGTGTGTGTGTGTGTGTGTGTGTGTTTGCCAGGACTTCACCGATCTGGGTTGACTCAGACAGACAGACAGACAGACAGACAGAGACAGAGACAGAGAACACAACACCAAAACTTCCTCCAATGTGGTGGGGTCCCAGCTTGAACCCAAGTCAAAGCAGCACAGTCACTATTCAGGTGAGCTATTTCGCCAGCCCCAAACAGATCTTTTGAAAAACAAAAATGGTGCTTAGTGGACAATAAAATGGTCCTTCCTCAATGAGGTGGGTAGGTGTGAGCTGACACACTGTGCTTCTGAAATGCATTTCCCTGATGGATGGTGATATTTGTGCTTATCAGCTACTTCTAGGTTGATTTATTTCTCATTATTACTTTTTAGAGGAGCCCTGCAGGAGACTCTGCCATATGGTGGCACAGGGGATTGAACTTGGGACTTCAGAGCCTCAGACATGAAAACTTTTTTGAATCACTATTTTACACCTATTTGCCAACTTTTCCCCCTCCCCCAAATCAGGATTACTCCTGAGACTCAATACCTGAGAGATTTCCACCACTCCTAGAGATCATTTCTTCTTATTTTCTGTCCTCTAGACAGGAAGGGATAAGAAGGGGAGATGTCACAGAACTGTTCCAATGCTCCTGAGGCTTCTTCCCCAGTGAAGTCTCTGCTGTGTGGGACCTGAGACTCAGATCGAGGTCCCTGCACAAGGTAATGTGTATGTTCTCTACCCAGTGACCCAGCTGCTGGTCCCCAGCCTCCAGCTCTTAGTGGTCCCTCCTGACCTCTCTAGTTTGACTTCTGGAAAAGTCCCTTAATATACTGTACTCGATTCTGTACTTAGAAGACAGATGAACTGCTTGGTCATTTTCTGACACTTGGAACTTCTGACCTTGAACCCTTCCCAATGCCAATACCATATTGAATTGAAAAAAAAAACAACCTTTAAAAGAGGTAAGAACGTAGGGTTCAAGCCCCGTTTCTCACAGACAGGAGAGAAGTCTCATGAACTGTGGAGAAGTTCTGTGATGTCTTCCTTTCTTACCCAGCAGGTCTCTCTCTCTTTCTCTCTCTCCTCCTGGGTTATTCCATGGGCTCAGTGGTGGCACTAAGAACCAACTGTTCCTGGGAGACATTTTTCCCCATTTTATTGTATAGAATAGAGAGAAATTGAGAAAGGAGGGGAGACAGAGAGGGAGAGAGAAAGATAGACACCTGCAGATGTGCTTCACCACTTGTGAAACTTCCCCCCCTGCAGGGGGTGGTCAGGGGCTTGAACCCAGATCCCTGTGTGCGTGCCCTTGTTCTTTGTACTATGTGTGCTTAACTGGGTGCACCACCACCTCTCTCCTTCTCTAGCTTTCAACTTCCATGGAAAAGGAACAAATACAAATGGAATAAGGGCAGACACACAGCCCTGCCTGGGGCCATGTAGAGATGGGATTTCTGTGACCAGAAGTTCAACCTCTGGGTCATCCCCTGCCATACTCACCTCTCTCTTGAAGGGGAAAATATAATTCAATTTGATAAAACATTGGAGACCAGAGCCAAATCCACAAGGACAAACAGGGACATACTGAGTATGAGGAGACTGAGAAAATGGAATCCTGATGCCTTCTGTATGTAGGAACCACTGCAGCACTGGCTCTAAGGCCCCTCCCAGAAGGGAGAACTTTGGGATTAAACTTGCTTAACGTTTTTTTTTTTTTCTTTTTCTATTGCTGTGCTTCATACATCAGCCATTTTTGCCAAGAACAGAACACACCTCACTTCAGTTTGGAAGGCCGGGGGTTGAAGTGAAAAGAGAATGTTATAACAGGTGGCCTTGAGAAAGGTCCCTCCCCCCACCTCCTGAGAGGTACATCCTGTCCTGAGAGGTCATAAAACTTCTAAGTACTGAACCTTCCCCCAGGCACAGCTCTGTAGGAAAAGATAAGGATCACTAAGACAATCAGGCCCTGAGCAGTGGGTCCAAGTCCCACCCCCTTCACCTGGCAGCCTCTTCCCTCAGCCTGCAGCCTCCTATAGAAGCTGGACTTTGCCTTTGTGCTGGGCCCAGCATTCTTAAAGAGAACAAGCTCTTTCTATGGCTTATTAACATTAGTTAAATTCCTTCTTGTTGATTCCATTGGCTGGCTGTGATTCTTGAGCCCAACAACAGGTGAACAGTGTGTGTGTGTGTGTGTTTGTGTGTGTTTTGGAATCCAGAGCCTTTTCCCAATATTTTTCTTTTTCTTCTTCTTCTTCTTCTTCTTCTTCTTCTTCTTCTTCTTCTTCTTCTCCTTCTCCTTCTCCTTCTCCTTCTCCTTCTCCTTTCTTCTTCTTCTTCTTCTTCTTCTTCTTCTTCTTCTTCTTCTTCTTCTTCTTCTTCTTCTTCTCCTTCTCCTTCTCCTTCTCCTTCTCCTTCTCCTTTCTTCTTCTTCTTCTTCTTCTTCTTCTTCTTCTTCTTCTTCTTCTTCTTCTTCTTCTTCTTCTTCTCCTCCTCCTCCTTCCCCTCCTCCTTCTTCTCCTTCTCCTCCTTCTCCTTCTCCTTCTCCTCCTTCTCCTTCTCCTTCTCCTCCTCCTCCTTCTCCTTCTCCTCCTCCTCCTTCTGCTGCTGCTTCATTTTTGCCTCCAGCATTATCACTGGGGTTCAGCGCCAGCATTATGAATCCACTATCTTGAAGGCCATTTTTTCCATTCTTTTTTAATTGGATAGGACAGAGATAAATTGAGATAAGAGGGGAAGATGGGGGAGAGGAGAGAAAGATAGACACCTGCAGACCTGCTTCCCTGCTTGTGAAGCAACCCCCCTGCAGGGTGGGGAGCCAGGGGGCTCAAACCCAGACCTTTGAGTGAGTTCTTCTGCTTTGTACTATGTGCACTTGACCATGTGCGCCACCACCTGGTCCCCATCAGCCCACATTTCATCCAAGTGAATAATACGATTTCCCTTCTGTAAGCAAAAGCATGATATATAGGCAAACTCACAGTTAATTGGATAAACCAGTGGCAAAACCCCCAAAGAACAATTAACTTCCATGTGAAATACTCCCAGCTGAAATCTTGGAAAACTTGCATGTAATTAGTACTCTCTTCCAGCTCTCCGAAGTATAAAATACAATCCATTAGGGCTTGTAGCTCTAATATCTTGGAGAACACAGGGAACATGGGGATTCTCCTCCACTGCTAATATGCGGGTGGCAGGTTGGTGGGTGTTTTCACCTGTTTCAGATAATTGTTTTTAGGGTGATTTAGAGACTCCAGGAGCCAGGGTACACACACTAGGCGAGTCGGGAAACTCATTTTTCAAGTTCAGAAAAGGGACCTGAGAGGTCACTGGCCCAGGCACCCAGAGGAGACTTGGGGAATTGTTGCATCATAATTGGCTCAGAGCAGTTGACAAATGACTGTTTCCAAGGTTACCTCTGGAGGGTTCTGATTCAGTAAGGGCATGGCTGGACCTCACACATCTGAGCAGCAACAAGAAAAAATTCTTTTTTTTTTTTTACCTCTATGTATGATTTCTTCTTCACTGACTTACATATTTATTGCCATCAGCTTTCTTGCTAAGGCTCAGTGTCTGCCCAACCCCACCATTCTTGGTGACCATTTCTTTTTTAATACAAGGTGTGTGTGTGTGTGTGTGAGAGAGAGAGAGAGAGAGAGAGAGAGAGAGACCTGGAGACCTGCTTCACCATGCAGGTGGGGTTAGAACCTAGGTCTTCATGCATGCTAATATGTGTGTCCTATTGGGTGAACTACCAGCTGTCTCTTATTTCTTGGTTTTTATGAGCCAACCACTCCATTTTGACATGGGGTTGGACTTGGGGCCTCTGGCATTCAAGTCTGGTGCTCTTATGCTGAGCTATTTCTCTGGACATAAAGATGCTGTTTATTTGTTGCTACGGAAAGGCCAAAAGATGGCTCACTCAGTAGAGCACAGATTTATTATTCTTGAGGACTGGAATTTGATCTCCTAGATCCCACCTGGGAGCATCTTGCAAGGGTGAGGGGCAAGTAGTGGAGCAGTGCTATGGTGTCTCTCTTTCTTTTCCTCTCAGTCTCTCACCCACTGTCTTGGAAAAAATAGAATGAGGTTGGTATCATCATGAAAGATAGAGAGGACCACCAGGAAGTTATGTGTGTACACATCACCATGTGCAAGGACCCAGGTTTGAGCCCCCACTCCCCACCTGAAGAGGGGAAGCAGTACTGCAAGTATCTCTCTGTCTTAATCTCTGTCTCTATCTTCTCCCCCTCTCAATTTTTCTCTGTGTAAGCCAACAAAAGGAAGGAAGGAAGGAAGGAAAAAAGAAAGAAAGAAAGAAAGAAAGAAAGAAAGAAAGAAAGAAAGAAAGAAGGAAAATGACCACCAGGAGAAGTGCATTCTTAGTGTTGGCACCAATACTGGTTGAAAAAAATTAAGGAAGCTAGAGAGTAATCAGAGAGGGGCCAGGTAGTGGCACACCTGGTTAAGCGCACAGACTACAAGGACCCAGGCAAGCCCCCTGGCCCCCATTTGCAGGGGGAAAGCTTCAGGAGAGGTGAAGTAGAGCTGCAAGTGTCTCTCTGTCTGTTTCCCTCTCTATCTCCATATAATATATATATATATATATATATATATATATATATATTTTTTTTTTTTTTTTTTTTTTTTAGAGAGTAGTGAGAGCATCACTCTGCTGTATGTACTGTCAGGGACCATCTTGGGAAAGTCCTGAGTGGTGCCCTCTGGGCCATATCCTTGGTGAAGTGAACACAATTTTGAGTGTCTCTGGAAGGCTCTGTGGTTCACTCATGCTTGGCAAGAACAGATCCCGCACCACTGACAACTCATCCTGACACTTGAGCATCTGATCAGTGGGCGTCAGATCTCTCCTTGGGCATTTGCACAAGTAAGAAGCTCAGAGGCAGGGCCAGGCTGTGGCACACCTGGCTGAGTGCACACATTGTCATGTGCAAAGATCTAGGTTCAAGCCCCTTGTCCCCACCTGCAGGGGTGATGCTTCATGTATAATGAAGCAAGGCTGTGGGTCTCTCTCTCTCTATCTCTCTCTCTCCCTCCCTCCCTCTCTATCACCCTTCCCTCTCAATTTGCCTCTGTCCTGTCAAACAAAGAATAAAAATAAAAAGATTTATGAACTAAGAAAAAATTAAAAACTCAGAGGCTGGTTCCAGTCAGTGCCAGCTGCCTGAACAGCTGAGCTGATCAGGTTTCTGGTTTTGAGGTTCAGAACCAGAGAAGGCCACAACGGTTAACATTCTGTGCTCTGAGCATAGGTGAGGAGGCTTGCAAACACAAATTTGCTTTTCCTGACAAAATACATTTCCGCTCTGAATCCCACTCAACAGTTTTTAGCTTAGGAAACTTAAAAATCATGGTCTCGGGGGCCCAGGTGGTGGCACATCTGGTTAGGCAGACATAGCACTAAGCATAAGGATCTGGGTTCAAGACCCTGGCTCTCCACCTGCAAGAGGGATACTTCACAAGCAGTGAAGCCGGTCTGCTGATGTCTATCCCCTCTATCTGCTGGTGTCTATCTCCCTCTCTATCTCCCCCTCTTCTCTCAATTTCTCTCTGTTCTGTTGGATAAGAAAGAAGAAAAGGAAGAAAGAAAGAGAAAGAAAGAAAGGAAGGAAGGAAGGAAGGAAGGAAGGAAGGAAGGAAGAAAGGAAGGAAGGAAGAAAGAAAGAGGATTCATAGTACTGGCACCAAGCCCCAGCAATAACCCTGGAGGAAAAAAAAGGAGGTCTTAGGGGCGGAATGGTGGTGCACCAGGTAGAGCACACATGTCACAATGTGCAAGAACCCAGGTTCAAGCTCTAGCTCCCCACTTGCAGTTAGAAAGCTTCACGAGTGGTGGAAGCAGGTCTGTAGGTGACTCTGTTTCCTTCCCTCTCTCCCTCTTCCCTCCCTATTTCTGGGTGTCTCTATCCAATAAATAAACAATGATAATAAGAAATATATTTTAAAAAATTGTGGTCTCATTCACAAGGTAGCCTTGGGCTTATTTATTTTTTTTTATTCTGAGTTTTCCAAGATACTCACTCCTCAAGCTGGATTTGAACCAGCAACCTAAGGATATCCAGGTTGCATCTCCAACTCCATTTTTCTGCTCTTACCAACCAGGCTATCACAGGACCAGCCTCACAAGACAGTCTTGCAGGAGAGTGTGGCCACAGGAAATGACCAGAAGAGGAGCATCTGCAAACTCTGATTTCTGTTGACCCTCCTGCAAAAGCAGCGCTACCCAGAGAACTATGTATCAGTTGCCTGTTTAGCTTAGAACGGCATAATAATGTCTGCAGCAGAGTGTTTTCAGACTCAGATACACTCGTGTTGGTGAAGAGGCTTTGAGAACACTAATTTCTAAAAGGGTAAAGCACTCTCATTGTCAGCCCATGTTATCAGACGTGAGCGCTGTTTTCCCAGGAGCCTGGGTACTTGAACAGGTAGCCAAATACAAGCCTTTGGTAATAGAGAATTCCAAAAGCCCAGCCTGTCTCCTCACCAAGCTCTCAAGGCTTCCTTTGTTATGGGAACAAAGGCCTGAGTAATCAGAAAGCATGTTTGCCTGGCTTTCAAAGTTGCTTTTGTAAACATTTTGTGAACATTTTCCTCTCTGCCTTTCCCTCAGCTCAGAAGTGGAAAGAGCAGCCTGAACACTGATTGCCACTGAACCTGCCTTTGGTTCATTCCGTAGCAGCCAGGCACCCAAAGGGGGACAAGGACCACAGGACCCCAGGACCCCAACATATCCCTGGTCTTCTGAACTGTGTAGGCAAAATGTGCTAAATGCCAGAGGAGACAGACACTTGACTGGACTGAAAGATGCCAGGAAGGAAAACCAATGGGGTGTTGGGGGCAGACAGTGGTGTATACATTACCATGCTCAAGGACCTGGGTTTAAGCCCTTGTACCCCACTTGCAGGAAGGAAGGTTCATATATGATGAAGCAGGACTGACAGGTATCTCTCTGTCTCTCACATTTACCCTACCCCCTCTTTATTTCTTTCTGTCTCTATCCAAAAAAGCAAAAGAATAACGGATCTTCAGGAGCACAGGATTTGCAGTACAAACATCAAGCCCCAGTGGTAACTCTGGTGGCAATAAAAATTGTCAGTAGGACCAGGGACTGGGAAACACTGTCATGCCTGAGACTCTGAGGTCCCAAGTTCAATCCCTAACACCACCATAAGCCAGAGCTGAGCAGGGCCCTAATCTCTCCTGTTCTCTCTTTCTCTGTGTGTCTTTCTTTCTTGTTAAAATTAATACGAGAGGGGGAAAATTAATTGTATGTCATGATTGCTCAACAATTTGTTTGGCTTCGCATGTTAACTCTCTTTTCAGTCACCAGGTTCCAGATGTCATCAGGATGCCGGCCAGGCTTCCCTAGACTGAAGACCCCAGCAATGTGTCCTGGAGCTCCGCTTCCCCAGAGACCCACCCTACTAGGGAAAGAGAGAGGCAGACTGGGAGTATGGACCGACCAGTCAATGCCCATGTTCAGCAGGGAAGCAATTACAGAAGCCAGACCGTCTACCTTCTGCAACCCACAATGACCCTGGGTCCATGCTCCCAGAGGGATAGAGAATGGGAAAGATATCGGGGGGGGGGGGGGTGGGGTGGGATATGGAGATTGGGTGGTGGGAATTGTGTGGAATTGTACCCCTCCTACCCTATGATTTTGTTAATCGTTTCTTAAAGAAAAAAAAAATTTTTTCTCAATTATTAGTAATCACCGTAAGGGTAAAGGAAAATGTCTCCCTTACTCACATACCTTAGTGTGTCACGTGATATTATAGGTATTTGGTGTGTGTGTGTCTGTGAGTGCTCGTGTGTGTGTGTGTGTGTGTGTGTGTGTGTGTGTGTGTATACTTGCCTAGGTCTCACATATGCAGTTTCACCACTCCAAGCAAATATATTTAGAGAGAGTGAAGCAGACATATAGAGGCAGGCAGATATGGAGAGATACCACAGCACCAAAGTGCTATAGTATTCCTATGTGTTATGCTGGGGCGGTGGGGGTGGAACGCAAACCTGAACCATGCACATGATAAGGCTGACACCCTACTAGGTGAGCTATCTCACAGACACCCTGTGCATTATGCTTTTTACACTGGGTGAACTAAAGACCTGTTTGCTGCATGGATGGATGAGTGAATGAATGAATGAATGAATGACTACATGAATGACAGATGGAATGAATGAATCATTCATATGTGTTTCCCAGGTAAACCATGGCTGCATGTAATACTATAGCAAGTGAAACCCATGTGTGTGCATGTGTGTGTGTGTGTGTGTGTGTGTGTGTGTGTACATGCTGTGTAGTCTTTATATATTCATTTATCTCTAATAAAGACAGAGAAACTAGAGGGGAGGTAGATATGGGTGAGTGAAAGAGAGACACCTGCAGCACTACTTCACTGCCCCTGAAGCTTCTTCCCTGCAGGTGGAGACCAGGGGACTTGAACTAGGTCCCTTTGCATGGTGATATGTGCACTCTACCAGCTATACCACCATCTGGCCTACTGTGGAGCCTTCAAGGCTCTCTTTCTGTTAGCACAAGAAGAAGTATCTCAGTGCATCCCGGGTGGAACCAACTTAAGTCAATGTGCTTTAAAAATGTCTTTGAGCCTTCAGGCCACTCACTGGCTTGACTTTAATTTTGTAAGGGGTCTCTAGTGGCCTTATTTCTCATCAGAGGAGGAGAAGGAAAAGGGACAGCCCCTGATTCTGGTGACCTAGTGTGACTCCCCTCTGTGCAATATGCAATTAAGTATATTATCTCTGTGCTGCCTTACTGTCCCCCGTGTATAAATGAGACTCGTAATAGGAACGGCATCTTGCACAAGTAGGTGGGCTGCTATAGCAGTGTTTTCACAAAGAACATGGAGACTGCGTGTGAGAATTGCAAAGGTTCACTTCCAGACCATGCCAACATGAACCATCAAGCTGGAGGAGCACCAGGGTGGCAAGCTTAGGGGTTAGGGGTTAAGGGGTTAGGGTTGGGGGTTAGGAGTTAGGAATTAGGGGTTATGGTTAGGGTTAGGGGTTAGGAGTTAGGGATTAGGGGTTAGGGTTAGGGGTTAAGGTTTGGGGTTAGGGGTTAGTGTATGGAGTTAGGAGTTCAGGCTTTGTGTTAGGGAGGAGGAAGAAGAGTGGGAGGAGGAAAAGAAGGGGATGAGGAAGAGGTGGGGGAGGAGAAATAGAGGAGGAGGAAGAGGAGGAGGTGCAGGAGGAAGAGAAAGAGGAGGAAGAGGGATAGGATGGGGAGGAGGAAGAGGAGGGAAAGGAGGAGGAAGAGGAGAATTAGGGATATCTGAGTACTATACTGGTTCATGAGGTGCTAGCGAATCCAAATAGGGCTAGAAAGTTCAGTGCTTTAGTAATTGAGCTATTTCTACAGTCATTGAATTGTGTGTATGTTTTTTCATATTCTTCCTTTATTTTTTTAATTGGGGATTAATGGTTTATAGTCAACAGTAAAAAACTGAGTGTTTAAAAAATCTATTTATGAGAGAAATAGAATCAGGGAGACAGAGAGAGAGAGAGTCTGACTATCGACTGGCATATGCAGTACAAAGGTTTGATGTCAGGAGCTCACACCTCCAAGTCCTGCATTTGTCTTCTGTGTCACCTCCCTGGCCACAAGGATTCTGAGCTGTTTGAAGCCAGTCAATTTATAGTAACATGTTGGAGTGATTAATCATGCTGTAACACAGCAGGTCAGGCATTACACAACCAAGATGCACGTCTGCCAGTACACAGAGCCACGTGGCAAGAGCAGGACTATTTCAGAGGCCCATTGGGAACCTGGTAACAGAATGACCTGCACTGACATGAGGGCACAGAAGTGCTGCTGGCACAGATGGTAGGGAACACATGGGGTTCACTGCAGTCATCTGCATGAGACACAGCAAAGGAGTAGAAACAGTCTGCCATGGCTTTAGCAGTGGTGTCAAGGACAGAGGAAAGGAATGGGCAGCGGTCCAACATGGAGGCATTTGTGCCAAGATGCAGGCAGCCATCTTTCCAATAAACTAGCCCACAGGCATCAGCAGGTAGCAGAAATGGAGGGCATGACAGACATCCCGTAGACACTGGCTTCACACACATCCTCCCTGCCTACTCAAGACAGAGGACAGAATGAAGAATGGAGGTCCTTGGAATCATTCTGTGCCCCCCATCAGACTAAGGACACCCATGGCTTGAACATCTGGTCCACATGGTTCACCCATGGACCATGGTCTATCAGCCCCCTTGCTCCCTCATGAGTGTTTAACAGAACTCCAGCTTGGAGCTTTTGGTTCCTTTAAACACTAGTCATTTCTCTCTCTCTCTCTCTCTCTCTCTCTCTCTCTTTCTCTTTCATTCTCATAAAATAAGGAAACTTTTAAAAATTACCTTTATTTTGTTTGTTGGATGGAGGCAGCCAGAAATAGAGAGGAAGGGGGAAATAGAGAGGGAGATAGAGGCAGAGAGACACCTGCAACCTTGTTTCACCACTTGTGAAGCTTTTTTCCTGCAGGTGGGAACCAGGGGCTTTAACTCAGATCCTTGTGCACTGTAACATTTGCACTCAACCAGGTGCGCCACCATCTGGACCCAAAACTGTTTCTTTTTTTTAAATCCCGGGTTACTGTGCAGTTATTGACATGAGCACAGCTTCTCATCTCCTTGTAATACATATCCACAAAACACTCTCACCCCCAATTTAGGTCCTTTTCCACTAAACCCCAAAGCCTGCATATGCCCCAGATTCTTCCCTGCCCTCCTTCTCCAGAATCCTTTGCATTGGTGCAATACATCAGACCTAGTCCAAATTTTACTTTGGTTCCCTTTTCTGTTCTTATTGCTTAAGTTCCATCTATGAGTAAGACCATCCCATATTCATTATCCTCTCTTTGACTTAGCTCATTTAATATGATTTATCCAAGCTCTATCCAAGATGAGGGAAGGAGATGATTCTTAACAGTTAAGTCATATTCCACTGTGTATATATTCCACAACTTTCTTAGCCACTCATCTGTTGGTAGACACCTGGGCTGTTTCTAAATTTGGCCAATTACAAATAGTGCTGCTATGAACATAGGTGTACATAGATATCTTTGGATATATGTTTGTTTAATTAGGATATATCCCCAGGAGAGGAGTGTCATATTTTATTGCTCCATCATATAGCACTCAGGCAGGAGGGTGGCAGATGCTGGTGAACCTGGTGAGATCGCATGCTACAGTGCAAAAAGACCCAGGTTCAAGCCCCAGTCCCCACCTGCAGTGGGAAAGCTTCACAAGTGGTGAAAATAGTGCTGCAGGTATCTTTCTGTGTCTCTCCCCATCTCCCTCCCCCTTCTCTCTCAATTTCTCTCTGTCTCTACAAAAAATAAATAAATGAGAATAAATTAGAAGAGAACTCAGGTGGGTTTAGGTAGGAAAGTGTTCCACCAATGCTTTCCTCTAAGTATTTGATAGTTTCTGGTGTAACATCCAGGTCCTTGATCCATTTGGAGTTGATTTCTGTTTCTGGTGAGATAAAGTGGTTCAGTTTCATTCTTCTGTATGTTTCAACCCAGTTTTCCCAGCACCATTTATTGAAGAGAGCCTCCTTCCTCTATTTAATACTTTGGGCGCCCTTATCAAAGATTAGATGTCCATAGTTGTGGGGGTTTAGTTCTGGGCTTTCAATTCTGTTCCACTGGTCTGTGTGCCTATTTTTGTTCCAGTACTAGGATGTTTTGCTGATTATGACCTTATAATATAGTTTGAGATCTGTGAGTGTGATGCCTCCATTTCTGTTTCTTTTCCTCAATATTGTTTTGGTGATTCTAGGTGTTTTCTGGTTCCAGATAAATGATTGTAATCTTTGTTCTATTTTCTTTAAGAAGCTTGGTAGAACTTTGATGGGTATAGCATTAAATTTGTATATGTCTCTGGGGAGAGTATTCATTTTGATGATATTAATTCTTATAATCCATGAGTATGGGATGTCTTTCTATTTCTTGATATCATTTTCTATTTCTTTGAATAGTGATTCATAGTTTTCAGTATACAGGTCTTTCACTTCGTTGGTCAGGTTTATTCCTAGGTATTTTATTGATTTTGCATTAACAGTGCATGGGAGTGAATTCTGGATATCCTCTTCTTCGGATTTAGTGTTTGTATAAATAAATGCCACTGATTTCTGTACATTCATTTTGTAGCCTGACACCTTGCTATATTGCCTAATAACTTCCAGTAGCTTTCTGCTGGATTCTTTAGGTATTTTTTTTCTATGTATACTACCTCAGGTTAAATGGCTTGCCTGTCTCTGGTTTGGGTCTGAATTCCTCTATCATCCTGCCTGGAAGAAGTTCAGGCAAAGCAGCAGAGGTTAAATGAGGTCCTAGAAAATGTTGATTAACTTAAGTATCCAAGTTACTCAGGGGCTCAAATGAGTTCCAGGAAGCTATATCACAGCAAAGTCAGAAATACATTGAATCTTGGGGTTGTGGAGCTGTAGTGCATTGTTCTTGAGCACCCACCAGCCTTAGCAGGAGGAGATAAATTCATGTCAGAGTGTAGAAGAGGATAAAAGGATTCAAGGGCACAAAGGGCTGTGTGTGGAAAGGAATAGTACAGTTACTAAAATAAGGCATGAAATTAGATTGATATGTCTATATTTGGTGTGCTGTTTTTCCTTTATAAAAAACAATTGAGAGAGTAATTTCTAGGGACTTTCAGATGTTCCCTGCTGATCCTGTCCTAGTTTCCCCTACAAACACTTAGAATATTCCATTATAAGTTAGCCGCAGTGGCCATGCTGGGGACAAGATAGACAAAGACAGCCCCTGCAGTTTGAAGAGGACCACTAGAAGTGATTGTTACAGAGCTGTTCCTACCCCTCCAGTCATTTGGGCACACAGCTGTGAACCACATTTCAGTGTCTCTGGATTTCCCTAAGCCAAACAGAAGTTGTCCTTGGATCCTGGTCTGTCCTTGGGCCTGTTCTGATCTGGGTCTTCCTTTGCTTTAATGTGGTGCCTAGAAATGAACCCAGGTCTTTGTATAAGCAAGCCCAGTAAACTGCCTTCTTGAAACTATACATTTTGGAGGGGGGGAAGGGAGGGAGGGAGGGAGAGAGAGAGAGAGAGAGAAAAGAAGAAGAAGAAGGAGGAGGAGGAGGAGGAGGAGGAGGAGGAAAGAGAAAGAGAGGAGGAGGAGGAGAGGAGGAGGAGAAGGAGAAGAAAGGAAAAAGAGAGACACCATAGCACCACTCCACCATCCATGGAGTTCCATTTGGTGCTGAGAGAGAACCCACAGCCCTGCCCCACCATCCATTGAACTCCCCGTTGCTGTCCACAGTGCTGAGAGAGGAGAGACTGCACAGCCCTGCTCCACCATCCATGGGACTCCTTGGGTGTTGTGCATGGTGCTGAGAGAAGAGATGCACCAAACCACTACCATTCATGAAGCTTCCTTAGTTGGTGTTATCCCTGGCAGCTAACATTGAACCCAAGACCTCATATACAGTAATGTGTACTCTGTCCACTGGGTCACCCCTTAAGCCCCTATAATGAAACTTGGCACACCCTTAAAGCCTAGAGGCCAAACACCTTTGCAAACCCTTGCTTTGTGAGGTCTATTTCACCCTGTGTTCTTTTCCTGACTCTCTGTGTAGTGCCCCTGGGCTTCCAGCCTGGATATGGCTTGAAATTCCTTCCCATACACTGACCCATCTTTTGCCCACTGAAACTATGAGAGCTAATAGTCACCCACCCACTCACTGCCACACTGCCAGTCTAGTTCAGCTCAAAGGCCTAGCATCGGGCTTTCAGGGGAAAGAACTATTCACACTATTCACACCTGATTGCTCATAGAGATTCTTTAGGTATCTTGAGTTCTGTTTGTCTTTAGAATTTATAATTTCATCATCTTTTTCCAATTCAGTCTTGATTTCACTCTATTCTTTCTCCCATGGGGATGTGTACTCAATCCGAGCATCTGTTTATAGCCTCCGCTTTGAAGACTTGGATATATTCAATGGATTCCAGTTGCATTGTTTTCTTCCTCTCTCAATAAATTATCCTGTCTCCTCCCGGGGGCTGCCATGCCTTCCTCCCCAAACCCCAGTCTCTTCTGTGCTTGAGAAATCCCTCAGAATTTATCTTCATCTACACTGCCACCTCACCTTGATTATTTCCTAGGATGGTGTGCCCCTGCAGCTGTCTGATATGAATGCACTTGGCATGGCTTGCAGATAAAGCATCTAACACTGTGCCTTCCTGCTTCTCACTGGGTTGCCTCCTGAGTGACTAAGGTGTTAGAGAACAAAGTGGTTAGCCAAGCATACACCCCCTCTGGAAGCCCCAGCCCCCAGATTCTTACACCTCACACCATCCCCAGGGTCCTACCCACATCTGGAAGGGTGATTTCAAAGTGGTGGAGGTGATGAGATTGACCCTGTGACCATGTCACCAGCTCAGAGCCCACATTAGTATTCCCTTGTCCCAGTGGGGTGTCCCAAAAGACCAAGGCTGCTGAAGATGCAGC
Organism: Erinaceus europaeus; assembly: GCF_950295315.1. Taxonomy (NCBI): domain Eukaryota; kingdom Metazoa; phylum Chordata; class Mammalia; order Eulipotyphla; family Erinaceidae; genus Erinaceus; species Erinaceus europaeus. The sequence goes on from NC_080176.1 coordinate 29,865,701, forward strand.
TCTGTGCTCTGAGGATCATTCAGGCTTCAGATCTGAAGGGGAGACAGCACAGCTCGTAGAGTGTAAGCACTGTGTGCCTGAGGCTTCTCGTTCAATCCTCCCTGGTATGGCATCCATTCCCATAGTGATTTGGATTCTAGAAAGATGACAGATATACAGATAGATAGATAGACAGACAGACAGACAGATAGATAGTAGGTAGATAGATAGACACAGAGATGATAGATGAATGAGTGGGTGGAGAGATAAAGAGATACGTGGGTGGAGAGATAGATGAATGAGTACATGATAGATTGTTGAAGAATTCTGTTTATCCCAGACATTCTGAGACTTGTTATTGGAAATCTTACTGACTGTTACCTTTGCAGCTATGTTTGAAACATACATGTTTTGTATGGTATTTATCTACTAGGTACATTCCTTTGGCTGTACCATGAGGCCTATATATCAGGTTTTGTTCTGTTATCATAAAATCCTGCTCTAAGGCATTGTCTCAGTATTTAAGAGATCTCTGCCCACAGGCAGTAGAGGGTTGGGTTGCCACAGTGATCACCCAGAAATCTGTATGTCTGGCTGCTGTCTTGAGGGTCTGGAGGTTGTGCATTGAATAACTAGAAGAAACTCAATATTTTATAGCATCAAAAGAATGTACCTGATCTAATGGCATTTGGATAAGGATAGTTTCAAGCACCCTGATGTTTTATCCCTTAGAAATGTATTATGATCTTTGTATATGTAATGTTGTTTAGTTGAACAATGTCATTTAATGCAAATATTTTATAAATAAATACTTCCTGAAGCTTGGGATAGGGGGGGCACACACTTGACGCAGTCATAGCTAGAGATGTCATATGTGTGTGTTCCCACCTGACCTCTTAGTATGGCAAATGACTGTGGTGACTTGCTCTCTACTCTGTGACATGGCTAATCTCAAGGCCCTACCAACCAGCTAAGGTTCTTCATACACATATTTGCAATAATAGATATAGATAAACAGGCAGAGATATACACATATATAGATACAGAAATAATGAAATAAAATGAGACCTTGAAGTATATATGTCCGTTTGCTAGTTACTTAGTTTGGTTGTTACCAGATTATGGCTACACTCTGGATGCTGCTACTGACGATGCTGGGGATTGAACCTGAGACTTTGGAGTCTTAGGCATGAAAGTTTCTACATAACAACTATGCTGTCTCCCCAGGCACAGATACATATGTCTTCAGAAAATAAAGAAAAATCAAACTCATAGCAGCTGGGGAGACAGTTTAAGAGATAAAAGGACTGTATGAATGGTACCCAGGATTCAATTTCTAGCACCATATATATCAGAATGATGCTCAAGTTTTTTCTTTCTTTCTCTCTCTAAAATAGATACTTTTGTTGTTATTGTTGTTACTAGGGCTTCACTGCTTCAATGAGACTTTTTCCTCAGATATATACATATATATGTATGTATGTATATATATATATATATATATATATATATATATATATATATATATAGAGAGAGAGAGAGAGAGAGAGAGAGGGAGGGAGGGAGGGAGGGAGAGGGAGAGGGAAAAGGAGAGGAGAGAGAGAGAGAATACCACAGCACAAAAGCTTCTTCCAATATCTTGGCAGTGGGCATTGAACTTGGGCCTTGAGCATGAAAAACAGCTCACTATCCAAGTGAACTATATTTCCAGTCCTTCTTTCTACCCACCAAATTAAATCTGATGTATTTTATATGATTATAGCCTGGCTTCATCCTCTCAGAAGGGAAAATGCCAACATTGTTCAAGTGTCAGGAGTTGGTTGAAGGACAAACTCTATTTGCAAGAACCAAAGCTCTCCAAAAAAAGGGGGGGTCTTGAATGGTGCAAAGACAAAGACCATTTTCTGTGGTCTTGAGGAAGGACTAAGTTATCTTGCTCAAAGTGTGCGTGTGTGTGTGTGTGTGTGTGTGTGTGTGTGTGTGTGTGTGTGTGTGTGTGTGTGTGTGTGTGTGATGGGGAGTACTTTATCCCTCTCTCTCTCTCTCTCTCTCTCTCTCTCTCTGAAAATGTGTCCTGGAATGTTGAAACTGTGCACATGTGAGGCTCAAGGGTGACCAAACAAACAAACCAGGATTACAAAATAGCTCACTTGGACAGTGTGGTGCATTACCATATGTGTGCAATCTAGGTTTGAGCCTGGCCCTCAGCACATTGAAGGAAGCTTTGGTGCTGTGGTCTCTTTCTCTTTCTCTCTCTGCCCCTCTGCCTTTATCTTAATTAATAATAATAATAATAAAATATCCACTATGAAAGGAACAAAGGAGCCACACCACCGAGAGGAGGAAATAGTGATGTAGGGAAATTCAAGGTCTTTCCACAGTCCTTGATAGTTAGCTAGTGGAGGTTGACCATCCTCCTGACCCCCACTCCCCAGTCCAGAGACCCACGTTCCCCTGACCCTCATACAGAACTGTGTTCTCTGAGCTAGAGTAAAGCCCATCTCTTTTCTGACTTTCAAAATAATTTAATTTATTTATTTGCTATTTATTAGTTAAAGACAAGTTGAGAGGGAAAGGAGAGAGACAGAGCCGAGACCTGCAGCCCTGCTTCCGCACTCATGTAGTTTCATGTAGTTGCCCTCTACACAAAAAGGTAGGTACCAGGGTCTTGAACCTGGGTTCTTGCACATGGTAATATGTGTGCTCTACCAGGTGCACCACCACCCGGGCCCCCTTTTTGACTTCTGACAGAAGCATCTATGAGCTTCCTCCCCTTGTGTACCTTCTCTTCCTCTCTGCCCTAGAGGGAGGAGGACCCCAGCTCAGCACTTCAGCTAGTCTTGGTGACTGCAGGCAGTGCGCAGAACCACTCTGGAAGGTCAGTCCGAGTGATTATTTGAGAGACTCAATTTCCTTTGGAGCGGGCACATTGTCAGCCCAATCTACTGTGGAATGCGGAGCATTAATGAATTGAAGTATACTTTAGGGATTTCTCCCAGATGCTTATTTTAATTTAAGCTCTAGAGGTTTAACTTGCCCAAATACTCAATTTCATTCATTATGAAAACTAATAACTGGCTTATTTCCCTGCTAATTTGGGTGCAGAGGTTAATTATCTATCGTGGAGTGGTCTCGAGCTAATCTAAAGTCCACCTGAACAGGGCGCTGTGGTTAATTGATTCCCCCACATGCTCAGGGATAAGTGTTTCTTTGTAAAAAAACGTAAAGAAACACTACCCTGCATGTGGATCCTTTTTGTCTCTGTCTTTGTAAAAGGATCAGTGGTTTCTCCGAGATGGTGGCACTCCTGCCCTTCTTAAGATTCCACCATATCCCTCTCAGGATCTCTCTTGCCCCACAGACATGACCAGCACACCCCTGCCCACCACTGCCACCACTGGATTCTCATCACAAGTGTAGGGAAAGTGAATATATATTTTATATTACAATAGCCTGATCCTAATCAAACCAGAATGACTTGTCTTGTGATAAAACAAAGAAAAAAATATAGGGCTCAGGTGGTGGATTAGTGGGTAGACCCCATATGTTACCAAGCACAAGGACCCGGGTTCAAGCCCCAGGTCTCCACTTGCTGGGGGTAAGGAGGAAGCTTCACAAACATTGGAGCTGTGCTGAGGGTCTCTCTCCTCTCTATCTCTCACCCTCTATCAAAAAACAAAAATAGAGAGAAATGGCCACTAGGAGTCATGGAGTAATGCAGATACTGAGTCCCAACAATAATTCTGATGACGATGATGATGATGATGATGATGATGACAAAAACAACAGCACAGCAACAATAATGTCTAAAGGGTTTAATGTGTAGTTCCAGCATCTTAGCAGAATGCAGGCAGAATTCTTGATTTATTTCTCTATTTAGTAGAGGGAGAAACTGAGGCTGAAAGAAACCCAATTTCAGATAGCAGACATTGTGAATGCAGGGGCATAAATTGTTGGTTCCTAAAGGCCAAGGAGACAGTATAATGGCTTTGCAAACAACTTTCATGCCTAAGGCTCTGAGGTCATAGGTTCAATCCCCAGCATAGCCATAAAACACAGCTGAGCAGGGCTCTGGAAAATAAAGAAAATAATACAGGTTTCTGGGATTAGGGAGAGCATGTGCACAGAGGCAGCACTCCAGACTTGCATAGCCAGAGTCCTGGAAGTCCCAGGTTCAATTCCCAGCATCAGTATATGCCAGAGCTGAGCCTGGCCCTGCTCCCAAGAGTATAAAACACACAGGGCATCCAGCTAACTAAATGCTCTTCCTGATTTTTAAAATATTTTTAAATCTTTAATTTTAAAATCCTAAATTTTTAATCTTTTAAAGGTATTTTATTTTATTTCACTTTATTTTATTTTTTTAATATTTATTTACTTATTCCCTTTTGTTGTCCTTGTTGTTTCTTTTTATTGTTGTAGCTACTATTGTTGTCATAGTTGTTGGATAGGACAGAGAGAAATGGAGAGAGGAGGGGAAGACAGAGAGAAAGATAGACACCTGCAGACCTGCTTCACCGCCTGTGAAGCGACTCCCCTGCAGGTGAGGAGCCAGGGCTTGAACCCAGATCCTTCTGGCGGTCCTTGTGCTTTGTACCACCTGTGCTTAACCTGCTGCACTACCGCCCGACTCCCGTCCAAGTAGAACATTTTCTAAAAGGATATAATTTTACTGATCACCTTAACGTATAATCAATCATACATTAAAAATCTACTCTTATCCACAGTAGTTCAATCAACTTTTTTTTTTTTTTTAGACAGTGTGTGCTACTTTGCCATGTGTGTGACCCAGATTTGAGCCCAGCCCTCGCTGCACTGAAGGACTTTTGGTGCTGTGGTTTCCTCTCTGTCTCTCTCTGTCTCTCTGTCTCTCTGTCTCTCTCTCTCTCTCTCTCTCCATATTGCTGCCTCTGTCTCTATGTAAAAATCCATTGTAATGAGAATTATAGAGTCTGGGAAGTAGCGCAGCAGTAGTGCACCAGTCTTGCATGTAGAAGATCCCACATTCAGTCCCCAGCATGTCATAATGCCAGAGCTCAGCAATGAGCGAGAGAGGAAGAGAGAAATATAGAGAGGGAAACACAGAGAGAAAGACCAGAGGCCTGCTCAACTCTGGTTTATGGTGGTACTGGGGATTGAATCTGGGACCTCAGAGAGTCTTTTGCAGAACCATTCATTATATTGTCTCCCCAGCCTTGTTCTCTCTGCTCTAATCACCCCCCTCTACAGTCTGCAAGGAAGTCATTCGAAATTCCTGTGACTCTGAGATAGTGTGCTATTTCAGAGACCCTACTTCTGTGCTTTATTTCACTCCAGGAAACCCAGTTTTGTCCCCCAGGAAGTTCAACAGACAGCACACCAGAGCCTAGAGAGCAAGCCTTCTTCAGTAACTTGACATCCACTTCCTTGTCTGTGAGGTCAGCCCTTCTTTACCCTATAAGCCTCTGTTTATTTATTTTTTCCCACCAGGGTTATCACTGAAACTTGGTGTCTGCATAACTATTCCACTGTTCCTGGTGGCCATTTTGTATTCTTTCTTTTTCTTTTTTTTAATTTATTTTTTAGAATTTATTTATTTATAAAATGGAAACACTGATAAAACCATAGGATAAGAAGGGTACAATCCCCACCACCAGAGTTCCATATCTCATCCCCTGCCTTCCTTTTATTTAACCCTATGGGAGTATGGACAGGGTCATTATGGCCTGCAGAAGGTGGGAGGTCTGGCTTCTGTAACTGCTTCCCCGCTGAACATGGGCATTGACAGGTTGATCCATACTCCCAGACTCTCTCTCTCTTTCCCTAGTGAGGCAGGGCTCTGAGGAAACAGAGCTCCAGGGGGTCATCTGTTCATTGGTGGGGTCATCTGTTCAAGGAAGTATGGATGGCATCATGGTAGCATCTGGAACCTAGTGGCCAGAATTCCTACCCTCACCCAAACTTCCCAGTTTTGAAGCAGCCTCCTTGGAGAGCTCAGGCCCTATGTTGTCTCTGAGTCACCAACTTGGCTCCGTGCCCCTCTTTCTTTTTCTCATAGATATAGAGAGAGAAGAAGAAAGGGAGAGAAAGAGATACTGGCAGCGCTGTTCCACCACTTGCAAATCTTCACTTCTGCAGGTGGGGACTAGGGGCCTTGACCTGGGTCCTCATGTATGATAGCAGGAGCAGTCTACCAGCTGTACCCCTGACCTGTCTCCCTGTTGGATCTGAGATGTCATTCCTTGTTCTGGGTAGAAACTCTGTGTCTGGAGTCAGGTGGTATCACAGTGGGTTAAGCGCAAGTGGCACAAAGCACAAGGACCAGCATAAGGATCCCAGTTTGAGCCCCCGACTCCCCACCTGTAGGGGAGTCACTTCACAAGCAGTGAAGCAGGTTTGCAGGTCTGTATCTTTCTCTCCCCCTCTCTGTCTTCCCCTGCTCTCTCCATTTCTCTCTGTCCTATCTAATAATGACGATATCAATAACTAACAATAATAACTACAACAAGAGCAACAAAAGGGAATAAATAAATAAATATTTTTAAAAAGTAAAAAAAAAAAAAAAGAAACTCTGTGTCCACAGTTACTCCGTGGCCATGCCTCCCAGAAAACCCCTTCTCTATTCACCCAGGATTCGCTCTGAGCACAGATGTTGGGTCTAGCCCTGAACTTCCCAGGCAGCTCTTACCCTTCATCCACCTCTGATTTATCTAAACATTACCTGCTAAACCAACATGAAGTGACTCAAAATTAATTTCAGTTCTCCCCCTTACACACACACACACACACACACACACTGTATCTGTCACTGTCCGCCACTATAATTTGTTACATTCCATTCTAACCTCCTATAGAACAGTGGCTGAGTCAGAAGGCAGTGATGTAGTGTAGTCTTTGCACATCATACATCACATGAGCAGTTTCAGCCAGGGTGATGGATAGGCTGGAATTGGGAGGAATTTCAAAAGAGACCTAAATTTCCAGAATGGGTTTTATTCTCTCTAAGTAGTTCCAAGGCGTCACATCTCCTAAGAGATTCCAGAAAGTCTAAATCTTTTTTTTTTTTTCCCTACTCCCTGTGAAGAAAGAAGTCTGAAGAGGCAACTGACCGGGGACTGGAGGGTAGCACAGCGGGTCAAGTGCACATGGCACAAAGCAAAAGGACTAGCTTACGGATCCTGGTTTGAGCCCCCTGGCTACCCACCTGCAGGGAGTGAAGCAGGCAATGAAGCAGGTCTGCAGGTGTCTATCTTTATCTCCCCTTCTCTGTATTTTCCTCTTCTCTTGATTTCCCTCTGTCCTACACAGTAACAACAACAGCAATAACAATAACATTAATAAAAACAGCAAGGGCAACAAAATGGGAAAAAATGGCCTTCAGGAGTAGTGGATTCATAGTGTAGGCACTGAACCCCAGTGATAATTCTGGAGGCAAGAGAGAGAGAGAGAGAGAGAGAGAGAGAGAGAGAGAGAGAGAGAGAGAGAGAGAGAGAGAGAGAGAGAGAGAGAGAGAGAGAAGGAAAGAGAGAGAGGCAACTGACCCAGTCTGTGAGTGGGGATTCTCATGTGTTGTGGCCTTTGGCTTTCGCCATGACGTTGCCTGGGAAGGGAGAAAACACCTGCTTTTGCCTGAAAGTATCACTTCTCAATTACAATGACAGTTCCTCTCTAGCAGTTTTCAAGTGAAGGTCCTTGGATCTGTTCCACCAAAGAGGAAAAACAATTCACTTACTGTCTTTTTTTCCCCAAGTTGATTTATTTCTTAACAAGTGAGAAATAAAGAGGAAAAGGAGCCAGGGCAGTGGTGCACACAGCTGAGTGCACATATTACCATGTGAAAGGACTCAGGTTGAAACCCCCAGTCCCCAGCTGTAGGAGGGAAGCTTCAGATGTAATGAAGTAGGTCTGTGTGTCTCTCCCTTCCTTTCCCCCTCCCTATCTCTCCTTTTTCTCTCAGTCTTTCTGTGTTCTATCAAATCAAGTAAACAGGTAAACATAAGAGGGGGTGAAAGGAACAGAGAGGGGGAGAGAGAGAACCAGATCATCACTTTTGCATATTGGGCACTGGGGATTGAACTTGGGATTTCATGCTCACAGGTCAGGCAATCTGGCCACTGCCCTCCCTCCTGGGCTTCCTCCTGCCATGCTTAAACTCCCTAACTTCTCTCTGAGGCCAATGCTTGGCAGACAACCTGCTGGCTTACACAATGCAATGCCAGGTTGAGAGGTGGCACCGTAGGGACCAGGACATACAATGACCTCCACTCCAAGTCTCAGGTGCCATGCAGTTCTCAGATATGTAGGATACTCCATTTTATGGCACTCAACTAAGTTCTAAGCCCCTCCACTCCAATTAGCCAAGCTAATGAAAGAGCAGCCAAGCTCTTTCATTGAATGGAGAGGAGCTTCTAACTGAGCTGCTCAAACCTGGCCAACAGCTAGAACTCAGAACAGAGTCTGGGAAGGATGGGGCCTTTGGCTTTGTCCTCTAACAGGTAGGTCTCTGTTAGAACCATGGACAATACCCAGTGAGCCCCATGGATGGTAGGGCATGGTTATGGGGTCTCTCCTCTCTCAGTACCAGGGACAGCAGCCAGGAGTCCCATGGGTTATGGAGCAGGGCTGTGGGGGTCTCTCCTCTCTCAGTACCATGGACAGCACCACGAATGGTGGGGCAGAGCTGTGTGTGTGGGTCTCTCCTCTCTCAGCACCATGGACAGCACCCAGGGAGCCCCATGGAGGGTGGGGCAAGGCTGTGGGGTCTCTCCTCTCTCAGTATTATGGACAGCACTGAGAATAGCTCCATGGATGGTGGAGTGGTGCTGTGGTGTGTTCGTCCAGTCTTTCTCCTCTCTGTGTTTTATATTCTCTCCTCTCTCTCTCTCTCACCCCCATCTCTCTTAACAAAATAAACAACACACCCATACAGTGGTTCAGTAATAGCACTCAATATGCATACACAAGATGTCACTACATGCATAAAAATACAGTTCCAGCCAAGCAGTGGCACACCCAGTCAAGCACACATTACCATGTGTGCGGACCCAGGGTTGAGCTCCCAGTTCCCACCTATAGAGGGAAAACTTTATGAGCAGTGGAGCAGCACTGCAGATATCTTTCTTTCTGCCTTTCTGTCTCCCCCTCCCTTTCTCCGTTTATCTTTGTCTCTATCCAATAGAAATAGAAAGAAAAAGAAATATCCACTGGGAGTGGTGGATTCATAATGCACCAAGCCCCAGTGACAAACCTGGAGGCAATGGTGACTCGCAGAAGATTGTGATGGACTCTCCAGTGTGAGCTCCTGATTTCCATCCCTAGCACCCTGTGTGCCAGGGGAAGGCACTTGTTCTTATATCTCTACTTTCTCTCTCTCTCTCGTGTGTGTGTGTGTGTGTGTGTGTGTGTGTGTGTGTGTGTGTGTGTGTGAGAGAGACCCAAAATCTAGTGAAAGGTTGCTATGGAAGCAAAACTGGAGTTCTTCCAACAGCATGGGGGAGGACAAGTGCCTCCATGTCACAGTTCACCATGAAGACTGCTCTTGCTTTTCTGTGCTTTCTGGGTTGAATTTTCTCCCAGTGAATATCCCACCTACACAGCCAGGACTGTGAGCAAACATGTGCCTGGGACCCACGGAGCATACATAAAATAGACTTCCTATTTTCTTTCCACATGAAGACCTCTATTCCTACCTCTGGGTTCCTATTTATTAAGCAATTTGTTCTGCTTTATTTCTTACCACCTTTCAGCCACCAAGTTGCAGACAATACTCTGATTCCATCCTGACTTCCCTAGGCATAAAAGCTCACCAATATGTCATGAAGTCTCACCTCTCCAGAACCCTAACCCACTAGGGAAAGATAGAACCTGGCTGGGAGTATGGATCAACCTGCCAACTTTCATGATCAGCAGAGAAGCAATTACAGAATCCAGACATTCCACCTTCTGCACCCCATAAAAAATTTTAGTCCAGAGGATGGATAATGATGTACCCGGTTGAGTGTATAATGCACAAGGCTCTGGGTTTGAGCCCCCAGTCCCCACTGGCAAGGGGAAAATTTCATGAATGGTGAAACAGGGCTGCAGGTGTTTCTCTGTCTTTCTTCCTCTTTATCTCCCCTTCTCCATTTCTGACTATCTCTATACAATAAATAAATAAAGAGAATAAAATTAAAGGAGAAGAATTTTGGTCCACATACCCACAGGAATAAAGAATAAGGAGGCTGCCCATCATATCTGGGCTCCGGAAGATGAGGTGGCTTGGTTGTGACCAAAAGAGCCATCATTAAAGTGTGCTGGTCTCTTGCCCTTATCCAGCTTTTGCAGTACTTAGTTTATCTGACAGGGTTAACCTTAGAGTGACTGAGGAAAGTGAAATAGGAGGTAGGTGAGGAGGATATCCTGGTCTAAGTAGAAACTGTTTGATTAAGTACTTCATGGTGTCATTTTTAGGTCTTTCTACTTGACACACTACATTTGCTGAGTCACTGCAGACTATCACACACTTTTACTTTAAGGTATATATTTTCCCCTAACTTATGGGTACAGGTACACATGTGCTCTATCTCATGGGCGCTGGGCTATATTTCAGTTCCTTATCTAAGTTAGGAAGTGTACCACCTGATAGGGAACTTAGGAGTCCTATGAGCTAGGAAAGATTTCACCCGAGTATTGGAGCCGGAGGGTTGACATCCCAGGCCTGGCATCTCTGAACACATTCTGAAGTGAAGCATGTTAAGATGGCCCTGGTTGCATTGATTTGACTGAGATCAGCAGATGTAGTATCAAATATTATGGATCAAAAGAAGCATGAGGGAAAATGAGCAAAGACCCAGAGGTTCCAAATCCTTGCCATGATTTATGTCATTTAATGCTATTTACAAATGACTATATCTTATATACTGACAAGACCGGTGACTTCTAGCCTCCTTGATCTAGGATTACAGGTGATTTAATATTTTTAAAAAGTTGTTATTAAAAAATGCATTAACAATTTAAGCTGTATTAAAATTCAGTTTACTAATTTGAAAAGTGCTTAGATTAAAGGACTATATACACAGAACTGAAGTGGGATATGGAACTCTGGTGGTGGCTATTGTATGGATTTGTACCCCTCTTATCCCACAATCTTCATCATTAAATCAATAAAAAAAAAAAAAAAAGGAAAGCTTCCAATGGAGAGGATGGGACATGGAACTCTGGTGGTGGGAACTGTATGGAATTATACCCCTGTTACCTTACAATCCTGTCAATCATTATTAAATCACTAATAATAATCAAATAAAATAAATACAATATTTAAAATAGAAATAAAGCCACTGTTAGAAAAAGAAAGAAAGGAAAAGATAGTGAGAAAAAAGCAAACAAACAAGAAAGAAAGTGGGGAGAGAGAAGAAAGAAAGGGAGGAAAGAAGGAAAGAGAAAGATGGAAGAGGAGAGAGAAAAAGAGAGAAAGAGGAGGAGGAAGAGGAATGAAAGGAAGGAAGGAATGAAGGAAGGAAAGAAAGAAAGAAAAGAAAGAAAGAAAGAAAGAAAGAAAGAAAGAAAGAAAGAAAGAAAGGGAGAAAGGAGCATCACCTCTGATATGGGGCTTACTTCTGCTTCTAGAGGCTTCTTTGCTCTTCCTGCTTCTGACTCTCTGGCTGCTTTGGACAGAGGCCCTGCTCCCTGCTTCCTCGATCAAGCGTGGCCAGGAGATGCTCTCCCTTCTGAAGCAGATGATGCACATTTGTACTTGAACAAGCCAACATGAATTAATAGCAGCTGCTTTGCTTCTCAGCGGCTGTTATGCAATTTCCCCCTTGCTGCCTCTGGTATCTTAAAAAAAAAAAAAAGAAAGAAAAATACAGATCTTCATCACTGAGAGAACTACCATTTAATGAAAGAAATTGAATTGGAAACGTGGTAAAGCGCTCACAACACCCACGCTTCCAGAACTAGGAGAAGCTCAACACAGGTGGAGGAGCTCCAACTTTGTAAAAAATGGAGGGATTAGGAGCTGGGAGGGGGTGCCCCCAGTTTCCATGTGGAAAGACATGGATTCAAGCCCCTCTTCCCACCTGCTGAGGGGGGCTTCATCAGTGGAGGGTTGTGTCTGCTGGCTTTAAAGCCTCAGATAAGGCAGAGGGAGATAGCATGATGGCCCTGCAAAAGAATTTCATGCCTAAGGGTCCAGAGTCACAGGTTCAATCTCTCACACCACCATAAACCAGAGCCAAGTGGTGCTCTGGCTAAATAAATAAAATACTCAGATACTGGCTGGGGGAGGGTGAAGATAGCTCAGTGTGTTGGAGCAGAGGACTTGTAATTTTGAACTGTAACTCCAGACAGGATCCAAAGAAGAGTTCCACAATCTCTCCACTGGGTTTTATGAAAACTTACTTTACCCTTCTATGTTAACTTCTTAAATTAAAGCCTTAAAAGGGCATAGGAAAGGGTGAGTGTTGGGCTAGCGATGCGAGGGAGAGAGATGACCCAGGAACCAAGCCTGTGGCGGCAAGGCAATTCAAATCTTTATTCATTCGAGCGCCCCAGATTAAGGCAGTAGCACACCTGCTTAAACCACGTGGCACAAACCACAGTGGCCTGTGTCAGCCTCCTGGTCTGCCCGCGCACTTCTCCAGGTCAGAACACAGAAGGAGCAAGATAGAAACGGAAGTGGCTTGACAATACCATACATGGTTAGGAAAGGGGTGGAGAAAGGCAAAAGGGTCCAGGAATGGTACGGACCTCCCCAGCAACTGTTGCTAGGGTTTCAATTGGTAGTATTAGCAATACCCTGTGGGGAATTAGGAAGAAGACCTTTAGTCATTTGTAAGACAAAGCAGAACATTGATTTTTAAATACTCTTTTTAAAATTTGTTATTATCTTTATTTAGTTGATAGAGGTAGCTAGAAATTGAGAGGAAGGGTGATAGAGGGGGGAGAGGCAGAGAGACACCTGCAACATGGCTTTACTAATTAGGAAGCTTTCCCCCTGCAGGTGAGGACTGGGGGTTTGAATATGTAAGTTCAACCAAGTGCACCACCATCTGGCCCACTCTATCTCCTTCTCTATCTCCCCTTTTCATCTTGATTTATCTCTGTCTCTGTTCAAATAAATTAACAGATGAACAAGAGTACAGTGATATAGTTCCAGCCCATCCAAACCAAAGCTCTGTGTCTCCTTCACCCTGCCACAATAAGCACATTAGCTCTCATAAATTTAGTCTTTGAGGCAGTTTGTTCACTTTTTTTTCCAAATTCCCACTTCAATTCACTATATTCCACATACGAGTGAAACCATCTAGTTATTGTATTTCATTTCCTTACATCACTAAGTAAAAGGCACCTCCAGTTCCATCCATATTGTCCCATAGGACACAATATCATCATTTTTAATTGCAGAATAGTATTCCATGGTGTGCCCACACAAACTTATTCAGTCTGTCATATGCCCCTGGGCATTAGACTGCTTTTGTTCTTTGGTTGTCATGAGCAACTATGAACACAGAGGTGCTTATGTCCCTTTGAATTTATGGTCATGTCCTTTGGATAAATACCTAGGAGTGGATCATAAGGTAATGCTATTTCCCCTTGTTTAAGGATTCTCCATATTGTTTTCCAGAGGGGCTACAGTTTTTACTACAGTTTGTACACCCATCAACAATGACACAGAGTCCCTTTACATAAATACATCTTTAATTAAATAAACTATCCCCCCAGGCTTCCATATCATACTCCTAGTAAGTACCTCAGTTCTAGGAAGCTCTCAGATACCATCTCTTTCCCTAAATCCTGGGTCTCCTCCTAACTTTCTATCCAACACAAAGACATTAGTGGAACAAAGAAGGGTATCTCAGTATGTATTTTTCCAGACAGAAAGAGCAAGATAGAGAGGCAGACACAAAGAGAAAGGCACATCAGCACTGAAGCTTCCTTCAATGTGGTGGAGTGTGGGCTCAAACCTGGGCCCCACTTAGGTTAAAGCAGCACACTATTCAGTGTTACACTATTCAGGTGCTAGCCACACCTTCAGTATTTTTTCAGTGATTGTCTTTGAAGATGTTCTTTGAGAAACAATCCTGATGGCAATGGAAAGATGATTTGATATTTCTCAAGGCTGACCACACTTGAAATACTGAAAGTCAAGAGTGTCTCCAATTTTCCACAGCCAGCATCCCATCTAGAACTTTCTTTTTCTTTTTTTTTTTTTGCCTCTAGGGTTATTGATGGGGCTCAGTGCCTGCACTATGAACCCACTGCTCCTGGCAGCCATTTGTTCCCAATGTTGTTGCCACTGTTATTGTTCTTGCTGCTATGGTTGTTGTTGGATAGGACACAGAGAAATTGAGAGAGGAGGGAAATACAGAGAGGGGGAGAGAAAGATATATACCTGCAGACTTGCTTTACCACTTGTGAAGCGATTCCCCTGCAGGTGGGGAGCTGGGAGCTTGAACTGGGATTCTTGCACCAGTTCTTGAGCTTCACACTATGTGCTTTACCCAGTGCACTACTGCCTGGCCACTAGAACTTTCTATTTGACAGTCCTTGCCCAGATCTGAGCTGTGTGTGGGCACAGTGACTCCTGATATCAGCACTCATGAGTGCTTGAAACCTCCCTAACCTGCTTTATTTTGGGGTGGGGAGGAGGTTTTAATGGTCAACAGTAAATTATAGTAGTTGGTACATGTGTAACATTTCCGTTTACTGTGGAACACTCTAACCCCTGTCTAGATCCTCCTCCACTATCATGTTCCAGGACCTGAACACTCCCAGCCTCCATCCTTCCTCAGAGACCTTTACTTTGGTGCAATACACCAACTCCAGTCCAAGTTCTTCTTGTGTTTCCCCTCTCTGTTCTTATTCCTCAACTTCTATCTATGAGGGGGATCATCCCATATTCATCCTTCTCTTTCTGGTTGACATATATATATATATATATATATATATATATATATATATATATATATATATATATATATATATACTCAATTTTCTCAGTCTCTGTTGCTTGGAGACTCAGGTTGCTTTCAGGTTTTGGCTATTACAAACTGTGCTGCTATGAACATAGGTATACACAGATCTTTTGGGATGAGTATGTTTGGTTCCTTTGGATACATCCCCAGGAAAGGAATTGCAGGGCCATAGGGTAGGTCCACTTCCAGCCTTTTGAGAGTTCTCCAGACTCCTCTCCACAGGGGTTGTATCAATTTACATTCTCATGAGCAGTGCAGGAGGGCTCCTTTGCCCTCACAGCCTCTCCAGCACTTGTTGTTACTGTCCTTTATGATGTATGACATATCACTTAATAGACCTAGGATTCACTAGCTCATGGAAACCTCTTCTTTAAGTACTGTGTAGCCTCAGTCTCAAATGCAGCCCTCCTACTTAGAAGATAATTCAGTGCGAAGGGTTTCTGGGCCATTCCAGAAGCATCTCAAGCTAAGTGACTCCAGTTGGGATTTCCTGGGGTGTGATGTTGTCTCAGAGTTCTAGAAACCCTGAGGGCTCTGTCATTACATCCCAACTTGAATGCATGCATGCACAACTTTCTCTGTTCTTGAGAGAAGGTCCTTTTATTCTTTTGAGAATGTGTCAAGGGCTTTATGTTGCATGCAGTTGGCACATGTGTCTTTTAGGAGTGTAAGGTTCTAATCACAAGGATGCATTGTACATAGAGTATTTTATTTTTTTGCAATGTATTCCTTCACCAACCTCCCACAGCTGACTCAGCTCCCAGTGTTCCCATCCAAAGGAATGTCAAATACCAATGACATCAAAATGCATGGGATAAGGAGAATTCCTTCTGCTTGGTCTCTCTGGAGTGGCCATTGAACCAGACTTGCTCTTCTAGCTTAATTGCTATAAAAACACTCACCTCACAAAGGCCCCATTTATTCATCTTCACGAGGGCTTCAAATCTCTTCATTGCCTGAACATTCTTTATTCTCCTCTTTCATGTTCAACAGGGCACTTTTCTTTTGCCAGTCCTTTGAATGTTTTACTTTAATTACCAGATGATTTTTTTTGCATATGAAAAGGAAATTTTAAAAAACAGGCTGAAAACACAGTTCCTTTCTATGGCATCAAATGTGATGAGCTTACTTTCAGTCATTGCAACCAAGTAGGATGGGTGATGTCTTAGGAGGATAGAGTCAGAGTCTCTTCAGAGGATAACAGTATGGACCAAAGATCTCTATGTGGTGCAAAAAGTGGGAGGTCTGGCTTCTGCAGTTGCTTCTCAACTGGACATAGACATTGACAGGTCAATGCATACTCCCAGCCCATTTCTATCTTTCCCTGGTAGGGTAAGGCTCCAGAGAGGTGGTATTTTGGGACACATTGGTGAGGCCATCTGCCCAGGGAAGTCAGGATGGCATCATGGTAGCATCTACAATTTGGTGGCTGGAAAACATTAAGATATAAAGCAGAACAATTTTGTTTTGATAATCAGGAAGCTAAAGGTAAGAATATAGTAGATGATATTTGGGGCCTTTATGTTGAGAGAAACTAGGAAGTCTATTTTAGGTATATCCCAAGGGGCCCATTACTTTGCCAATTTTTGCCTGAGCCTGATAGTTAACATGCAAGTGGGCTAAAGGTATTGTCTGGAGAAACGGTGTCAGAGTTTAGGATAGGACAGGATCAGGGCAGAGAGAAACTCCCAAATAAGGGAAAAGTATATAAATACCATTAGCTGTAAACCCCTTTGGCCCATACTCCCAGAGGGATAAAGAATAGGGAAGTGGAGGGGAGAGGATATGGAACTCTGGTGGTGGGAATGGTATAAAATTGTACCCCTCTTATCCCACAGTCTTGTCAGTCATCATTAAATCATAAATTAATTAATTAAAGGCTAACAGTCTCCTCCTCAGGATCAACTGCCTGCAAAGTGGTTTTCCAGTTCTGATCTCAGCTCTGTGGAAAGTGAGGGACAGGGGGATGACAGTTGTTTCCACAAGTGAATGAGCCAGTGAAGTGTTTGGGGACCCATGTGGTAGTCCCCCTGCTGCCTCAGGATGCCATGACACCTGCATGCCAGGCAGCTCTGACATGTAAGAGCTGTCCGTACCCAGGCTGACCTCAACTGTTGAAAAACACTGCACTATCTAGAGGGGCACCCAGGTGAGTGAGAGGGAGCTGGTGGAATCTGATGGAGGTCTGGGACTTGTACCAATGGCTTCCTACTGGTGAAATAGGTCCCAGTCCACCAAGCAGTGGAGTTGGGGACAGATGGCCACAGAGGCCCACTGTGTGTCATGCTTTGTGAAGTCCCATGCTTCCATAGCTATTTCAATGTAACTGTTTTTAAAAAATAATTTTAAATTCTCTTTATTTGTTTCTTTGATAGAAACAGAGAGAAATCTAGAGGAAAGGGGAAGATAGAAAGACAGAGAGACACCAACAGCCCTGCTTACTGCTCTTCCCATTGGAGACTTGAACCCAAGTCCTTTTGCATGTTAACATGGACACTCAACAGGGTACACCACCATTTGGACTTTGAAAATTGCTTTCTTTTTTTTTAAGAGGAAGACAGAAGAAAAGAGGTAAATAAAGAGGAGGAAGGGGGAAGGAGAAGGGGAGATGGAGGGGTAGCAGGAGGGGGAGAGGGAGGTAGGAGAGAGAGGGAGAAAGGGAGGGAGGGGGAGAGGGAGGGGAGAAAGAGAGGGGAGAAGGAGAGGGAAGGGGAAGGGAAAGGGAAAGTTGGGAGGGAGTGGGGGGGCAGGGTGCTGGAGAGACCACAGCATCTAAGCTTATTTCCATGCTGTGGGGGCCAGGCTAGAACCTGTGTGTGGCACATGACAAAGCAAAGCACTATTCAAGTGAGTTATTTCACTGTCCCCCAAATAGCTTTAAATCAGTTAATTTGGATGTCAGTGACAGTGTTGTACCAGGTTGAGCACACACATCATGCACAAGAACCTGGCCCATGCACCTCCCACACCCTCCCCCCCCCCCGTGGGGGGGTTCACAAGCAGTGAAGCAGGGCTGAAGGTGTCTGTCTCTCTCCCTCTCTGTTTCAACCTTCCTTCTCCATTTCTCTCTGTCCTATCAGTTTAATAAATTATTTTAAAAATTGTAGTTGGCTCTAACATCTTGAGAGCTATCTCTTGTTGTATAGAATGTTGTCATATTTTTGTTTGTTTCCATAAGATAATGGACACAGGTGATCTGAGCACACCCTTACCTAAGGTCTCATCTCCACCACCTGGATCTCTCCTGAGCCTACTTCCAAAGCAGATGACATTCTGAGGTAAAGGGGATTAGGACTCAAAGGAATCTTTTTTGGGGTAGGACAGAGAGGTGAAATGGACATCCACATATGAAGAAGGTCATGTGACCACAGAGAATGAGATAAGAGGCATGCCCACCAACCAAGTCCTCCACGCAGGGCTGGTGGGAGCCCAGAAGCTCAGAGAACAACATGGGCAAACTTCCTTCCCACTCTTTCTCCCAGTGCTTGCAAATCAGGTCTCCAGCCTTCTGAACCTCCCAAGGACAATTCTTCTGTTCAACACCCTCAACACCACCACCAAATATAAAACCACTTATATAAAAACAAGGCAAATAAATAAATAGATAAATAAAATAAAATACAAAGAAAAAATGAAATAGATGACTGCCAGGAGCTGTGAGTTCATAGTGTCTGCACAGAGCCCCAGTGATGACCCTGATGGCAAAAGGGGGGGGGGGTCAGGCAGTGGCACACCTGATTAATAAGCACAGGCATTGCAGTGCTCAAGGACCCAGGTTCAAGGCCCCAGTCCCTATGTGCAGGGGGAAAGCTTCATGAGTGATGAAGTAGGTCTGCAGGCATCTTTCTGTCTCTCTCCCTTTCTATCTCTCTGTCCCCTCTCAATTTCCCTCTATATCCATCCAATAATAGATAAATTAAAAATATTTTTAAAAAGTAGAATAGTAATGACATATTCAGTCGTGAATCACACACACACACACACACACACACACACACACACACACACACAACACAGACACACACACACACACACGCTGTAATGCACTGCCCCCAAACAGGAGGGAAATAATGATGGACTTCCAGTGCATTTGGACTTAGTTTCTCTGGCAACTTTAAAGTCCCCATGATGATTCCCCTCTAATGCAATCCCATGCAACAGAAAAGAGGATCATTTCTCAAGCTTGGAGCAGAGGGTGTCATGATGTACAATTTCACAGCACAGGATTTCATAGCATAGGAGCTTGTCAAGGTCAAAGTCAGGCTGGATAGGCGACCGGCCTTGTCATACCTGTGGCTCAGGTTTGAATCCCAACAACACCTGGGAATGCCAAGGCATTGGGGGAACTCTGTGGCTGTGGAGTCTCTTCTCTCTCTGTGTGTGTCTCTGTCTCTCTGTCTCTCTATCCCTGTGACAAAGTTGATCCAGGAACAGTGAAGTCACACACACTCACACACTCTGAGAATAGAACTCACCCAGGGAGGTGGATGGTGGCTCACCTGGTTGAGTGCACACATTACCAAGTGCAAAGGGAGCCCTGGTTCAAGCACCTGGTTCTCTCCTGTGGTGGCAGGGGTGTGAGTGTGTGTGTGTGTGTGTGTGTGTGTGTGTGTGTGTGTGTGTGTGTGTGTGTGGGAGTTTCACAAGTGGTAAAGTAGTGCTACAGGTGACTTTTCCTCTCATACTCTCCTTTGATCTCTCTCTCTCTCTCTCTCTCTCTCTCTCTCTCTCTCTCTCTCTCTGTTGTGTGTCTCCCCCTCCATCAAAAAAAAGAAAGAAAAAGACAAAAATGGCTGCCAGGAATGGTTCTTCTGTGCAGGCTGTGAGCTCCAGCAATAACCCTGCTGGCAAGAACACACAAAAAGGACTCAAATAGCAACAGAGACTGTCTCCTGTTTATATCCAGATTAACCAGGCACCCTTCACAGCATTGGGTTAATTTCCCCCCAGTTTTGGGGTCCACTACCATTTAAGAAGGATACCAATGATCAAAGCTGAAGCCAAGGAAAGTGACATAATTTTGCACCAGGAGGAACTGGTGAGGAAATATTAAATCTGGAGACAGAGAGCTGTGAATAAGGCTTCAGAGCTGTCTGCTTAAATCCCAAAGGCTGTCACGCAAAAAGAAGACCAAATAAGTGAGCAGAAATGGAAGCTGAGATTGGTGGTAGGAGCTGGATGAAGGTACACCTGGTTTTGCAGAAAGAAGGCCGAGTATTTCATCAATACCTGCTTGCTTCCAAGGCTGGGAGGCAGTATAATGGTTCTGCAAAAGACTCTCATGTCTGAGGTTCTGAGGCTCCAGGTTCAATCCCCAGCACCAACATGTAAACCAGCAGTGCTCTGGTATTTCTCTCTCATTAAAATAAAATGAAGTAAAAAAAAAGAAAGAAATTTGGGGGGAAAGGTGTGGAAAAAGGAACACACACAGTGACTTTGTGTGTGTCTGGAACTTGGGTTCCATACAGGCATGGTTATACTGGGCTTCTTTTTCATTTATTTATTCTTTTAAGATTAATAGATTTAGGGGCCAGGCAGTGGCACAGCTGGTTGAGCTCACATGTTAGAGTGCACAAGGACCCAGGTTCAAGACCCTAGTTCCCACCTGCAAGGGGAAAACTTCATGAGTGGTGAAGTGGGGCTGCAGGTGTCTCTGTATCTCTCTCTCTCTCCCTCTCTCTCTCTCTCTCTCTCTCTCTCTCTATATATATATATATATATATATATATATCCCGATTCCCTCTCAATTTCTGGCTGTCTATATTCAATAAATAAACAAAAATAATAAATTCAAAAAAGATGAATGGATTTACCCTTAATCTTCTTCTAGCGTTTGCCCTTCTTCCGTAGCCAGTCAACAGCGTCAGGATGAGCCTGATGTAAAGTTTCGAGACCTCCTTTGAATCTGGAGAGGTGGCAGTCGTTGACTATGTGGGTCATAGTCTGTCTCTAGCCGCAGGGGCAGTTCGGGTCGTCTCTGGCTCCCCAGCGATGGAACATAGCGGCGCACTGGCCATGGCCTGTTCAATAGCAATTAAGGAGGGCCCAATCATAAGGTGCTAGGTCAAAGCCGGGTTGACACTAGCAGGGGTCTGTGATGAGCTGTTTGTTCTTTACCTTAGCTGACTGCCAACTCTGTTTCCAAGAGTCTGGAACAGAGAAGTTCAGTGTAGGCGTAGGGGACCAGATTGGATGACGAGATGTCAAGCGTTGGACAGGGTGGGTGAAGATATCCGCGTATATTGGCAGGTCCGGTCGAGCGTAGACGTGGGAAATGAACTTAGATGATGCCGCATCCTGACAAATATCTGGTGGGGCGATGTTGCTAAGAACTGGCAGCCATGGAACCGGGGTGGAAAGGATGGTTCCAGAAATTATCCTCATGGAGGAATATAATTTGGAATCGACCAAGTGGACATGGGGGCTACAGAACCACGCTGGGGCACAGTATTCTGCAGTGGAATAGCATAATGCCAGAGATGATGATCGTAGTGTGGAAGCGCTCGCGCCCCATGAGGAGCTGGCCAGTCTTGCAATGATGTTATTCCTCGCGCCCACCTTTGCTGCAATTTTTATGAGATGTTCGTGAAATGACAGGGTGTGATCGAGAGTAACGCCAAGATAGACTGGCTGGGCTTCATGCCGGATTCTCGTATCATCAAGCTGCACATTAAGCTCACGCGAGGCCGAGGCATGGTGTAGATGGAAAACAGATGATACCGCTTTTGCAGTGCTAGGGATTAGTCGCCATTTTTTACAGTAATCAGATATCAGAGACATGTCTTTCATGAATGTTTCCTCGAGGATGTCAAACTTGGATGCCTGAGTTGCACAGCAGATGTCATCGGCGTAGATGAACTTCCTTGAAGAAGTTTCTGGGAGGTCATTGATGTAAATATTAAATAGCGTAGGAGCCAGAACAGAGCCCTGGGGTAGGCCACTTGAGACAAGTCTCCATCTGCTAGACTTGTCACCCAGATGCACCAGGAATCTTCTGTTTTGGAGAAGAAACGATATAGTGTTGGCCACCCATGGAGGCAGCCATCTTGAGATCTTGACTAGAAGACCACGGTGCCAGACCGTGTCATAGGCTGCTGTGAGATCAACAAAGACAGCACCCATCTTTAAATTCTTCTGGAATCCATTTTCAATGTAAGTTGAGAGGGCCAGGACTTGTTCGCTGGTAGATCTTTCTGGGTGGAAACCAGCGTGGGCGGGTGATAGGAATTTCTCTGTAAGAGGAGAAATACGTGACAGAAGCAGCCTCTCAAGGAGTTTGTAACACACGGAGAGGAGAGAAATTGGTCTATAGCTGGCGGCCAGTGTTGGGTCTTTCTTTGGTTTCAAAACTGCTATTATCTTCGCACGACGCCAAATTTTGGGCATAGATTCGGATTCCAAGATGTGGGACAGGAATGTAGTGAGCCACTTCTTTGCCGCGGGGCCCAAGTTAAGAATGAGTTCTGGGGTGATGTTATCATAGCCAGCAGCCGTTCCCGGTTTAACCCTCTTCAAAGCGTCTTCCAGTTCAGACAGTGTAAAGGGAGAGAGTTTTGGAGATGGACAAGATAAACGGAAGTGGGATGAGCACTCATGGGAAATTTCTCTTTTCCAGACTGGGTCAATCTTAGCACGTCCAACTTGAGTTAGGTGACTGGCCACTGAGTTTGGAGATACGGGAGCATGGGAGATGGGAGAGGGTTGGCTACCGGCACCCAGACTATGAAGAAACTTCCAGGCCTTCCTACTTGAGTGGGTGAAGTTCAGACTTTCCGTGAGTTGTTGCCAGCAGGCTTGGTGTGCTGCATCCAGGGAGGCAATGAGATGGTCAGCCACATCTGGGTCGCCCGACTCATCATACTGCTTTAGTTTTTGCTCGCATTCAGCATCAAGACAAGGCGTATAGTTAGCACGTCTCCCACGACGAATAGCTTGGGAAGCTGCTTTGAAGATGGCTTGGCGGAAGCGCCTGTAGGAATCTTCAAAGGGGATAGAGTTAATTGGAATTGCAGGAATAGATTTGTTGGTAAGATCACTGAACAGACGCCAGTTTGCTTTCCGAAAGTTCCATCTTAGTTTCTCTGAGCACAGAATCAGTGGGAGCTGGAGACCAATGTGGATGATAGCTGGGCGGTGATGACTGTGCGGGAAGATCTTGAGAACTTGTCTCGTAGCGGGAAAGGCTTGGCCGTTGACTGTGCTAATCCAGCACAGGTCGGGTGATGAGTCTTTATTCCATCTAGCACTGTGAAAAGAGCCTGGCTGTTTGGGATCATATAATAGGGAGAGGTCATTCGCTGAAGCCCAGTCAGCTAAGATAGAGCTGTCAGCACGAGTGGAGGAATATCCCCAGTCTTGGTGATGACTATTAAAGTCTCCAATGTAAACGGCTGGGTGACTCAGGCTAGGCAGGACCTCATTATCCCATGAGGCACTGGGAGGCTTATATACGTTGAAGAGCTGAATAGTTCCAATAGTAATGGAATCGTAGAAGGTCGAAGAGGCCGTATGGTAAACGTCCACAAGATACGATTTGGCGTAGATGGCTCAGCCGTGTTTAGGATGGAGATTATAGCATATTAAATCGAATCCACTGATGGTGAATCGAGCAGCTTCATCGACTGCTATATGTGTTTCTTGTAGGCAGATAACATCTGCCTGATGCTGTATCACCAATTGACCAATAGGAACGCGTTTGGCAAAGGACAGCCCCTCAACATTAAGTTGGAGGACTCGAAGAGCAGGACCAACAGCTTGAAAGCTGTCAGGAGCTGATTGTTGCTGGCTTTGAAAGTGACTGGGATCCATGTGGATTCAGTCAGCTAGGAAGTATCGTCAGTTTCCCCAATGAATGGGTACTCACAGGATGCACCACGGCAAGGTCGATCCAATGCATCCCTTAATGAGGGCACGGAGAACCAAAGAACTACTCAAGTGCTTCTGATGCTGGGGATAGAACTCAGGACCTCATGTTTGTGAGTTGAAAGCTTTTGTCTATAGATTGGCTCCCAGGCTGATGCTATTGTCATTCAGAGAGAGAGAGAGGAGATGATGGTGATGATGGTAATTATGGTGGTGATGATGGTGATGGTGATGATGGTGATGATGATGGTCATGGTGATGATGGTGATGATGATGATGATGGTGATGATGATGGTGATGATGGTGATGATGATGATGATGGTGATGATGATGGTCATGGTGATGATGATGGTGATGATGATGGTGATGATGATGGTCATGGTGATGATGGTGATGATGATGGTGATGATGATGATGATGGTGATGATGATGGTCATGGTGATGATGGTGATGATGATGGTGATGATGATGATGATGGTGATGATGATGGTCATGGTGATGATGGTGATGATGATGGTGATGATGGTGGTGATGATGGTGATGATGATGGTCATGGTGATGATGATGATGCCACAACACTAGTGCTTTCCCCAAAGTTATGGTACCTCCCATGTGGTGCCAGGGCTCAAACCCTGGCCAGGCACATGACAAGGCACACACCTTATCCAGAGAGATATCTCCCAAACAGCAAGATTTTACAAGTTTGATATTGAAAAGGCAGGGAGACAGCTCAGCGGTACAATGTATGTCATGGGGGGGGGGGGCTGAACTCAGGTTCACAACATTGTGGGTGACAGAATGAGAAGACAGTGCTCTAGTTTCTCTTTGTTCTTGTAAAGTCAAAACTAAAATTTAAAAACTGCTTTAGGTGATCTGATCTTGTTCATTTCCTATTATGTTTACTTATTTATTTTAAAAATATTGATTTGGATAGAGACAGAGATGTTAAAAGGGAAGGAGAGAGAGGGAGGGAGAGAGAGAGAGATACAGCTTTACTTCACTTCTTGTGAAACCTCCCCCCTACAAGTAGGGACCAGGGACTTGAACCCAGGTCATTGTGCATGGTAATGTGTATGCTCAACCAGATGTGTCACCACCCAGAACCCTATGTTCACTTTAAAAAAAAGTAAATGATAGGCTGATTACATTTAGGGCTGACACAAGGTAGTGAGTTAACCTCTCTCCTTCCTTTGTCTTACCCTTGGCCTCCTCTTCCTATGAATGAAGATGGTGGACACACATACACACACACACACACACACACACACACAGAGAGAGAGAGAGAGAGAGAGAGAAAAGGAAAGAGGTCAAATAGCAAAAGGAAGGAGGAAGAAGGGAAAGAGAATAGGAGAGTGGGGCCAGGAAGTACCACACCTCTTTGAATACACATGTTACCATAGGCAAGGACCTATTTTATTTTTATTTTTATTTTTTCCTACAAAAAGAACTTCTGGCCCAAAAGTGCCACCAATACTGGAGTGTTGAACTCTAAGCCAGGGGTTCTGAGGTCCTGAGTTCAAACCACAGCATCACCTGTGCCAGCATGATGCTCTCCTTCTTCTTCTATCATTCACACATTAAGAAAAAGACCCAGGGTCCAGATGCTGGCATATCAGATAGAGTACACATGTTACAAACTGCAAAGCCCTGGGTTCAAATCCCCACTCCTCACCTTCAGGAGGAGGCTTCATGAGGGTGAGGCAATGCTACAAGTCTCTCTTTCTCTCTCTCTCTCTCTCCTCTCTCTCTCTCCTTCAATTTCTGTCTCTAAAATAAATAAAACATTTCAAAAGGGACACACACAGAGAGAAAGGGAAGCAAAGGAAGAAAGGAAGCCAGCATTTGTCATTCAAGAAGATAAACATTTTACATCCCAGCTTGAATATGTCAAGAACACTTGTGTTTTAATCATATGCCGGCAAGCTTTCAAAACAAGTGTTTACCTGTCACAATAAACAGCTCTGAGTGAAGAACACACAACAGAAAGCACCCAGCACTGGCAGGCTGCCAGCCCTGCCCCACTGCCACACTGTGCCTGTGTTCCTGCAGTGTGAATGTCTGCTGTGGCCCTAGGAGGACCACTGCCCCCAGGCCCTGGCTGAGCTTCTGAGCACTCAGCTCGAGGGGGCTGGTGGGACCAGTCCTCAATTGACAGGGCAATGAAGCTGGAGGTGTGAGGTCAGTGCACTGGGCTCAGCCAGTCCCTAGAGAGGGAAAGATCTGGAGACTTCTGGAAATATCCTGGGCTGGGAAGACAACATCATGGTTCTGCCAAAGTCTTTCCTACCAGAGGCTCTGAGGTCCTAGGTTCAATCCCCAGCACCACCACCATCAGCCAGAGCTGAGAAGTGCTCTGGTCTCTCCCTTTCCCTTTACCTCCTCCCTCTTCCCTCCCTCCTTTCTCTTTCAAAAATAAGACATATTAAAAATAAAGATCCTTCATGGAGAGCTGAGTATACCCAACAACCTTCACCTCTTTGATCTTCATGATTGCCTCAAGTCCAAGGAAAGTCACTGGCTGATTCAAAGTCTAGGTTTCAACATCTGCTTCTATGTTTGTCATTTGCTGATGGGAGGAAGAGAGTCCTGTCTGCTTTGTGTGCTTTCTGCCATTAGCAGAGCCTCACCCCTTAAGGTGGCATTTTTAGGCTGGAAAGAGAGAAACAGACGGAGCGAAAGACACAGACAGCACAGCACTGAAGTTTCTTCCAGTGTTCTGAAGTTTGGGTTCAAACATAGCTTATGACCATGGCAAAGCAGATACACATCTGTCCCCCAGGTGAACTATTCTGATGGCAAGAGTGAGTTGTTTGATTATTACTAGGCTCAGTTCTGCATGGTGCTACCATTTCTGGTGGTCATTTTTCCTCTCTCCCTTCCATTCTTTCTTTTCTCATTTCTTTTTTCTTCATTCTTTCTATTTTTTGCCTTCATTCTCTTAAAATTATTATTTTTATTTATTTATTTATTTATTTATTTATTGGATAGAGGCAGCCAGAAATCAAGAGGGAAAGGGGGGATAGAGAGGGAAAGAGACAGAGAGACACCCGCAGCCCTGCTTCATCACTCATAAAGCTTTACCCCTGCAGGTGGGGACCAGGAGCTGAACCCACGCTCTTGAACATTGGAATATGTGGACTCAGCTAGATACACCATCACCAGCCCCTCTCTCCTTTTCCTTCTTTCTTCCTCTATCTCTCAACAGAGGTGAGAGTCAGAGAGATAGAGAAAGACATAGAACCAGAAAGAAAAGTCACCAGCATCACTGTTCCACCACTTATGAAGCTCCCCATCTCCACCAGCTGGTGGGAACTGGGAGCTTGAAACCAGGTCATCATACCTAATAATTTATGCACTCTACCTGGTGAGGTGCCACCTGGCTCCTGGTTTTTCTGAAATGTTTATTTTTCTGAAACAGAATGAGAACTCCTCCCTCCCCTCTAAGCTTGGAAATCCAACAGTCAAACAACCAACAAAGAATACTGAAACGTGAACCAAGGGATCTAGCTCTCAGATTGGGGTATGTAGAGGAATCCCTTGATTTAGTTTAAAATGCAGATGCTGATGGATGTAGATAGCATAATGGTTATGCAAAAACACTCTCATGCCTGAGGTTCCAAAGTCCCAGGTTCAATCCCCTGTACCACCACAAGCCAGAGCTGTTCAGTGCTCTGGTAAAATAATAATAATAACAATAATAATAATAATAATAATAATAATAATAATAATAATAATAAATTAAAAGAACAATGTAAATGCTCCAAGGGTTGTAGAGTTGGCAGATGAGGACTGTGGTCCAGATCTCAGTAAGATGACTGACAGCCAGATAGTTGGAAAAGTCTTATGGAAAGAGCATATCCTGACAGCCTGGGCCCTGGATGAACAGGCTACAGCCTGGTGCTGGTTTATTCACAGTCTAAGCTGAGCTGTCCAGGGCAGCAGCAACAGCTGGCCCCATGAGGTCACTGGACAAACACCATGTCATGAGCAGCTCTGGTTGAGATGCTATTTGGATCTATTAAGCTTAATAAATAAAAGAGATCACTGCTATTAATGTCACCTCTTTATCTTCAGTGTGTGGTTACCAGATGATGTGAAATTAAACTAGAGGAATGCATTGCATTTTTTAGAATTATTTTTAAAGAGAGAGAAAGAGAGGCCAGAACACTGCTCAGCTCTGGCTTGTGATAGTCCTGGGGATTGAACTTGGGGCTTTTGGTGCCTCAGGCATGAGAGTCTTTTTTCAGAACCATAATGCTGTTTTCCCAGCCAGGAACTCATTGCATTTCCAACAGACAATGCAGTGGTAGAGGAGTCCAAGTGCTGGAAGACAGACAGACTTTGAGGTACAGCTAAGATGTAAGTAGCATTTAGTGAGTGCAGTTATCAGGGGAGAGCTGGTGGAGGGATTTTCCTTTAGGCCCACCTAGTCTGAAAGGATGAGACCAAGGAAGAAAAAAGGGTGGGGAACAGACTTCAGGAGAGGAAGTAGTAGTTCATGTTGTCTTGCTCAAGGTCATTACTGGACCACACAGTGTGATGTTGGAGGGAATAGAGAGAAAGCAAGAACAATGAGCACACACCAATCACTGAGGTCTGCAAAGCTGTGCCGAGGGGTCTGGAGATGATCTCAAGGGAATGAGTGACCATGAAAGAAAGTGTGGTAGAAAGGATGCACGGGGAACTGGGTGGTGATACACCTAGTGAAGACACATGTTATCATGTGAAGGGCCAGTTCAAGCCCCTGCTCCCCACCTGCAGGAAGGGGGAGACTTTATGAGTGGTGCGGCAGGTGGGCAGGTGTCTCTCTTTTGTTCTCTTTCTCTAACTCCCACTCCCCTCTGTTTCCCTCTGTCCTTTCCAATTAAAAAAGAATAATAAAAGGGAGGAAAATGACTGCCAGAAGTAGTGTATTTGTAGTGCTGGAACCGAGCCCCAGCAATAAACCTGGTGGCAGAAAGAAAAAATATATATTAAAAGAAGAGAAGGAGAAGGAAGCAGAGGAAAAGGAGATGGTGGTGGAGGAGGAGGAAGAGAAGAAGAGGAATAGAAGGAGAAGAAGAAGAGAAGGAGAAGAGGAGGAAAAGAGAAGAGGGGGAGGAGGAGGAAGGAGGAGGAGGAGGTGATGGTGGAGGAGGAGGGGGAGGAGAAGGACGCAGGAGGAGGAGGGGGATGAGAGGAGGAAGGGGAGGAGAAACTATCAACATGGACATTGAGGCCAGTCCCTCTGGCTGCTCCGAGAAAGGTGAATGTAAAGGCAACAAAAGTATTATGAGGAAACCAGCTACACTTCATGACAATGACAGACCAAGAGTAAGAGAGGATAGATTTTGAACTGAGGCTGTAGATCTGGAGAGTAAGCCAGAGCATCAAAGTCTTCGGAGGTTGAGTTGGCAGAGCTGGGCAGTAATTGAAGTAAGAAAAGACTTAAGTGTTTTAGCGATTATCACTGGTGACAACACAAACCAAATCTGAGGGCCAAGGAGGTGGATCATCGAGCAGCAGGACATTTGGATGAAGATGATCAACTTAGCTATGCTTAGTCAGATGCTAGAGAAGCCCATGTGAGCTTTAGATAGGCTCTGTAGAGAGTAAATGACTCTACTCTCAGTGATGGATGGGGTGGGATTCACACTGGAATATATTTCCTGTACAGAGTCATGGAAAGCCTAAGGGTAGATTCAGGATTGGGAGACGGCATAAAGTTTTTGTAAAAAACCATCATAGTTGAGGCTCTGATGTCTAAGGTTCAATTCCCAGCACCACCATAAGACAGAACTCAGTGGTGCTTTTGCACCTCTCTCTCTCTTCCTCTCCCTCTCCCTCTCCCTCTCCCTCTCCCTCTCCTTCTCCATCTCCCCCCCTCCCCACCTTCCTCTCCCCCTTATTCTCCCTCTCCTCCCCGCTCTCTCCCTGTGTGTGTGTGCGTGTGTGTGTGCTTGTGTGTGTATCTTTATCTCTCATTAAAATAATTTAAAAAGCAATGGACTGAAATCACCAATACAAGGAGTCAGGTTCATTCCTGGGACTCAATGGTCTTGGGTCTTCAAACTCAGCATTGTTAGTGTTAGTACATGATGCCATTCCCTTCCTTCCTTCCTTCCTTCCTTCCTTCCTTTCCTTTTCTTCCTTTATTTCTTTTTTTAAAAAAATAATTTTTTCTCATCATTCTCATCACCAAAGACATGTGTCCCCATCCCTATTCCCATAACCACTATAGTTCTCCCATGGTCTTGGAAGTAGGTTAATATTTTGTTTCACATTCATATACTCAGTTGCCTATGTTCCACATAGGAGTTGTCCTTCACCTTCTTACTTGCTTCACTAAGTATAAGCTTCTCCAATTCCATCCATTTTATCCCAAAGGACACCATGACATCATTTTTAGTGCTGCATAATACTCTATTGAGTATATGTCCCATAACTTTTTTTATCCAGTCATCTGTGGAAGCCCAGTCTCTGTTTTCATTGTAGCCACTGCTGCTGAGCCAAGCAGCACTGGTTTGAGCTGACTGTGGCAGCTGGTGCCCCTTGGGCCCCAAGCAGGATGTCCCTTCTGAAACCATGGCCTACACAGTTGCTATGGGGGTGATTTGCACGCGTGGACTTATCTCTACCAACCCAGGGTGCACTAGAGAAAGACAGTGTGTTCTTCCAGTTCCAGAACTCATTAGACATTTTTCCTTTGAATGTTAAAGTTGCACAGAAAATGCACTATGGAGCTTTTCCCTGTCATTGCAAGTGTTTTAAAAATAGCATTACAAGTACCTAAGGACAAAGACACATGTTCAGAATACTTTTGTGTCTCCCTCTTACTTGCTTAGCCTGGGATCTGCAGAGTACTCAGCATTTAGGATGATGTGGTCTCTCAAAAAGTAGATTCCCAATAAAATTCACTGGAAAATGTCTATATCCAGAAAAAACACTGAATTAAGGGATTATCTCCCCAGATATGTGAATTACCTCATTGTGAATGGAATAATTAGGGTTTGTTTTTTTTTTTTCCTCCAGGGTTGCTGGTGCTCGGTGCCTGCACTATGAATCCACTGCTTCTGGAGGCTGTTTTTCCCATTTTGTTGCCCTTGTTGCTATCTTTGTTATTATTGTTGTTGTCACTGCTGCTGTTGTTGTAGGACAGGACAGAGAAAGACAAATCAAAAAGAAATCAAAAGAGGAGGGGAAGACAGAGAGGGGGAGAGAAAGATAGACACCTGCAGACCTGCTTCACCACCTGTGAAGCAACCAGCTCCCCACCTGCGAACCAGGATCCTTAAGCCAGTCCTTGCACTTTGCGTTATGTACGCTTAACCTGATGTGTTACTGCCCGATCCCTGGAATAATTAATTTTTTGTGACTACTAGGCTATATATATATATATTTTACATTTATTTTTTACTATTTATTTAGGATAGAAGTAGAGACACACCAAGAGGGAAGGAAGAGGCAGAGAGACAACTACAGTCCTGCTCCATCACTCTAGAAGCTTTTCTGCAGGTGAGGCTCAGGGGCTGGAACCTGGATCCTTGTGCACAGTAACATGTAGGGAATATTAAATCTGAATGAACATAAAAACATTACAAAAAGAAAAAAAAGGATATCAAAATAGTCACCAACTCTCTAAATATCCCAGAGTAAGCCGCTCAATCCCATGGTTC
This sequence comes from Erinaceus europaeus, assembly GCF_950295315.1. Lineage (NCBI taxonomy): Eukaryota > Metazoa > Chordata > Mammalia > Eulipotyphla > Erinaceidae > Erinaceus > Erinaceus europaeus. The sequence continues at coordinate 29,897,130 of NC_080176.1, forward strand.
AAATATCATTTATAGGGGGGCGGTTGGTGGCGCACCTGGTTGAGCACATGTTACAATGTACAAGGACCTGGGTTCAAGCTCCTGGTCCCTACCTGCAGGGGGAAAGCTTTGTGAGTGGTGAAGCAGGGCTGAAGGTATCTCCCTGTTTCTCTCCCTCTCTACTACCTCCTTCCCTCTCGATTTCTGGCTGTCTCTATCCAATAAATAAATTAAGATCATTTTTTAAAAAGTTTAAAACCAAACAAAAAGAATACAAATATCATTTATCAAACAGTGGCTCCCATATTTATAATGCTATGATCTCAGGTCTGCAAAATAGCTAACCTGGACAATGTGCTGCTTTGCACATTGTACAAGACCCAGGTTTGAGACTGACCCCCACCACAGTGAAGGAAATTTCTGTGCTGTGTTATCTACCTATCTATGTCTGTCTGTCTGTCTGTCTGTCTGTCTGTCTGTCTGTCTATCTATCTATCATCTATCTATCTATCTGTCTATATCTAAAAATAACTTAGTAATGTTAATTTTATGATCTCACCTTTAGGTTCCAAACATTCACTCCTCCATTACTTACTTGGGATTGCCATGTTGATGTGTAAAGAAGATCTGAAGGTTAGCATAATTCAAACAGAATTCTTGCATTTTATATTCAAACCTGTCATTCCTCCATATTTTGTTTTATTTTACCAGAGCCCTGCTCAGCTATGGCTTATGATAGTGCTGGGAATGGGACCTGGGGCCTCAATGCCTCAGGTATGGAAGGTTCTTTGAAAAACCATTCTGCTCTCTTCCCAGCCCTCTTTCTGTCATCTATTAGTGATTGTTCAATTAAAAACTTCGGTTACATTCTCACTCTTAAGCTCCCACATCACCTGAGTACTGTTCGGTCTTACCTGTCACTCCTCATCACCAAAGTTGTGTTTGAGGGCTAGGCAATGCCTCTTGTGTGAGCTGAACTATGAACTGTGGTAGTGAACTTCTAATTGGTTCCTGGCTTCTTCTAATTGGTTCCATGACTCTCAGAATCATTCTTCAAAGAGAGCTATTGAAATAGTTATCACTCCTGAGCAGGGTTCCCAAATCCCTACAATATCTGACCTTATCTTCAACCCTGAACTCCTCCTCAAGCTTTTTCTTGTCTCCTCATTTTCCAAGATCTTCTCTCTACACAGAATATTTTTTTCTTGTGACAGACCCCTTATCACTATTCATAATTCAACTTAAGTAATACTTTTCACAGAGGTGCCTTCCTGATCCGCCTAATTAATTCCAACTTGTAAAGTCTAACTCTACAATGCATTAAAATGTAATATAAAGCTTACATAATTAAAACAGTGTGGTCCCTTTCAAGTGAATGCACAGATAAATCAATGAGACAGAAGAGAAAGACTTAACATCCTATGGTAATAAAGTCATGAGAAAGACACCCCCCCGCTCCTCTAAGGAAAATAGGCTTTGTGAACGAATGATGCTGGAGCAGCTGAATACTCATGTCGGGAAGGTGAAGTGATGGCACTTGGCATGTCTTTTCCTCTGCTTAGGTTGTGGGCTCTCAATGGAGGGGGTTGTACATTAACTCTCATCAGAAACACACAATAAATGCACACTTGTCATACAGTGTTTCTGAGTCTAAGCACCAGAATCACATAATTTGAGTTCTGATCCTAAATCTACCTGGACCAAATGTTGTCTTTCTTCCTTCCTTCCTTCCTTCCTTCCTTCCTTCCTTCCTTCCTTCCTTCCTTCCTTCCTTCCTTTCTTTCTTTCCTTTCTTTCTTTCTTTCTTTCTTTCTTTCTTTCTTTCTTTCTTCCTTTCTTCCTTCCTTCTGTCCTTTTTTTTTTTTTTTGCCTCCAGGGTTATTGCTAGGACTCAGTGCTGGCACTGAGAATCCACTGCTCCTGGAGGCTATTTTCCCCCTATTTTTGTTGCCCTTGTTGTTATTATTATGGTTATTGTTGTTATTAATGCCGTTGTTGTTGGATAGGACAGAGAGAAATGGAGAGAGGAAGGGAAGACAGAGAGGGGGAGAGAAAGATAGTCACCTGCAGACCTGCTTCACTGCCTGTGAAGCGATTCCCCTGCAGGTGGGAAGCCAGAGGCTTGAACTGGGATCCTTAAGCCAGTCCTTGCGCTTTGTGCCACCTGCACTCAACCCGTTGCGCTGCAGTCCAACTCCCTCTTTCTTTTAAAATAAGTACTGTATTTTAATTTTTATTTATTTCATTAATGGTTTAATATTGATTTACAAAATTATGAGGCAATAATGGTATAATTCCATAACATTCCCGTCACCGGAATTCTGTGTCCCTATCCCCTTCGATGGAAACTGTGGTAGTTCTCCCAAGGTTGAAGATACAAATTGACCATATATCTATAACTACTCATCTATGCCTTTTTTGCTTATTTGTTTTTCAACAGTTCTTTGAACAGCCCTGCCTTCACTTCCTTTCAAAACCACACCTACACCTATTACTACTTCTGAGTGTCTTTCCTTTTTTTCCCCTCTTCTCTCAGTTTAGAGAAACTGTACCTGGCTTCCTCTGGTGTTTTCCAGATTTACTTCCCTTTCAGTGATAGTATAAAAACAAGATTTCCGGTGGTAACTGTTTCAGGTGCTGGTGGAATTGGGGTTCAGAGTCATCTGGTCACATTTCACTATCATTTACCATTCTCAATGTATGGATCAAAATTCTTTTGGGGGTACAGAAGAAAGGAGTTGACTTCTGTAATTGGTTATGCACTGAACATGGACATTGGCAGATCAATCCATGTCCCCAGCCTAGTTCTATCTTTCCCTTGTGGGGCAGGGGAGGTGAGGTTCCAGGACACAGTGATGAGGTCATCTGCCCAGGGATGGACCACATGTTTTCCATCTCTAATGTTCAGAAGTTCCACTGGCTGTATGATGAGACAACTGGTCTTTGGAGCCTGTGTTAGAAGCAAGTTAAAGCAGATAAACTGCTTAGTACAACCCTTAGTACACTGTATGTGTTCTTCGAATCCTAATAATTGTAAATTTTCAATAATGCAAGCATAGGAGCAACTTAAGTGTCCAGCAACAGATGAGTGGCTAAGAAAGTGGTCTATATACATAATGGAATAGTACTCCGATAATAAGAGTGATGAAGTCACTTCCTTTGTCTCATCCTGGATGGGGTTTGAAGGAATCATGTGAGATCAGTCAAAAAGAGAAGGATGAATATGAAATTATCTCACTCATAGGTGGGATTTGGAAACAAGGACAGAAAAGGAAAATGTAAGTAAAACGTAGACTGGGTGTGATGTATTGTACCAAAGCAAAGGACTCTGGGGAAGGAGGGCAATAAGGAAGGTGGGCTGTGTATGGGGGGGGTGAGGGCAGGTGTTTTGCAGTCATGCTGTGAATGATACAGCCCTGTTACATGATGGTGGAGGGGGATCTAAGATGGGGGTAAAAGTGTTCTGCAGACACCTGTCATGGGGACATGAGAGATTGTACCCACATATCAACAACTGTACTGTAAACTGTACACCCCCCCATAAAATGATTAAAAAGAAACATTGCACTGTTCCATTTACTAATAGTCCCAGGATGTCTTTCAGCTTCCTTGAGCCTCTACTTTCTCATTTATTTAGTAGGAAAGGTAACACGCAATGTCTAAACACTTGTCTTTACAAGCAGATAAGAGAAAGAAATGCCCTTAATAAAATCAGTGTCTGGAGCTTATCAGACGCTCAATAATTAGTATTCTCATTCTTTCTTCTTCTTGTGTCTCAGTGGCACATTTAGTGTCATAAATAAGTTCAAAAATCAACTCTCAGATATCTTCATGGTGGGAATGCAAGCTGAAGCAGCCCCTATGGAAAACAGTGTGGAGAGCCATTAAATAAAAATGGAAATCACTCAGGATCCAAAGGGCATGGAAACTCTAATTTGAAGGAACATATGCCCCTCTGTTTGCAGCTATATCATTCACAATAGCCAATGAGTGGAAGCAACCTATATGCCCGACAGGTGAATGCATAAATGAGTGATGGAATTGAACAGGATATATCATTTGGAACCAACTAGAAGGAACTGGAACCTGTTAACTGAAATAAGTAAAGAGGTGAAGGTTCGCTCAGGGATTCATAGATGTGATATAGAGAACTAGAGCAAATGGACTTGTAGAAAAAAATGGTGATCAAAATTTCTTGGGCATGGTGGTTATGGTAGAAGTGGGGGTGAGGTGAGGTACGAAACTTTGGTGGAGGGTGTGGTTACTCACAAACACACACACACACACACACACACACACACATGCACGCACTTTGGGTATGCAATTATACCCCTGAAATTTTGTACTTTTGTAAAACACTATTAAGTCAATTAAAAATGGACAAAGATGGCACAACAGCAAAAAAAATAAAATAAATTTCTTACTTTCTGCAGCACCTAATCTTTCTAGTACAATAGCTTACACACTTTCAGCAGTTGAGTGCCCCCTTGCTGGGTCTTCCTCTCCTGCCTGATTTAAAAAACTCATTAGCTTACGTTTAGGTTCCTGGTTATTAAATAATTTGTTCTGCTCTATATCTGAATTATTTTCAGCTACCAAGTTGAGATGCTACCGTGATGCCTACCTGACTTCCATGGGCAGACAATGTCACCATCATATCCTGAAACCACCTCTCCAGAGCCCTGCCCCACTAGGGAAAGATAGAAGTAGGCTGGGGGTATGGATCCACCTGTCAACACCTATGTCAAGCAGGGAAGCAATTACAGAAGCCAGACTTCCCATCTTCTCTGCACCCCATGAAGATCTTTGGTCCCTACTCTCAGAGAGATAAAGAATAGAGAAACTTCCAATGGAGGAGATGGGATGTGAAACTCTAGTGGTGGAAATTGTGTGGAATTGTACCCATCTTATCTTACAATCTTGTCGATCACTATTAAATCACTAATAAAAATTAAAAAAAAACAACTAATTACCCAAGTCTTCCCACACAGAAGTCATGATCAGTTTTTCCAATACTTCTTTAGGATGGAAGCCTGACTTATAAACAGCTCTATGCCTCCCATGGAAGCCACCCCAAAGTCTGACACCCCAGCCCAGCTGCATTTCCTCCCATCTTTGTTCTCTGCACCAGAGGCCGGATTCTGGGGAGGGCTGGCTTCCACACCAGCAGCACCTGTAAGACCAGTCTTCCTCTCAGGTTTGGCCAAGGGCAATTTGAAGATTTCTATTAAGGAAGTCAGTAAAAAGTATTCCAACAACAACAAAAGTTCTAGAAAATGTACATATGCTTTCCTGTAAGAGATTCTTGTGCCATGTTCCATGCTCATCTGCATCCCTGTTTCAGACACTTGCATGGAAGCTTCCCCCTGATGCTTACTTAGCAGAATGGGAACAGACTCCAACCTACCTCACCTTGTGCCCTGGAAGGGCCCATGCCACCCAAGGAAAGCCAGGCTTGTGGCTCCATGGTCCAGAGAAGAAAGGAAGAAGGGCATGCTGACATTTCCCAATGACCTGTTATCTAAGGGAAAGTTGACTCAGACATGCCTTTTGCTCTTGTGTTTCCCTCATCTGGCTCACAGGTGAATCTGTCTAATCATGGGAAGAAGCCTATGAAAGCTTGCATTTGCCAACCGAGGTGGAAAAGCTTAAAGACAGATAAATAAATAAACAAACAAACAGATATCACTCTACTAGCCAACATGCCTTGAATACTTTAAGGCATTTTATTTAATTAAATTTTTAAAGACTTACTTTTAAAAATTTAATTAATTTATTTATTTGTTACTTGATAGAGACAGAGAAATTGATAGGGGAGGGGAGATAGAGTAATAAAGAGATAGAGAGACACCTGCAGTTCTGCTTCACCACTTGTGAAGCTTTCCCCCTGTAGGTGGAGACCAGGGGCTTGAACTCAGGTCCTTGTCCACTGCAAATGAACCAACCACTTGCCCCAGGGAGCTCTTTCCAACCCCACCCCTTCCACCTCACCCCATGTGAAGGTTGATGCCCTGCATTCCTCCCTGTAGACACACTGCAGCAGATGTCAGGAGTTGGTAGCCCCCCCCCCCCGGCCCCCGATAGCTTAAAATACTTCCTTAGCCTCTTGCTTCTGGGAGAAGTATGAAGAAGTAGGGCAGCCACAAGAAACTGGGGCAATGCTAGAGATGGGTCCCTGGAATAGTGGAGCCTGGAGCCAGGTGGCCATCTGCTCAGAAGAGGCTTAGGTCATGGACATTCTTGTGAGCCTCTCAAGGACCTTGCTCTCAATATGGAAGAACAATGGTAGGGACTGCCCCACTCTCAGAAAGGAGGCTGGGTCAACATACTCAGCCACTTGAGGAAGATGGGTCCTGAAATGAATGCAGCCTAGCATGTTCCTGCCTATGATGAGGTAGACCTACAGGATTACAGAGGTTACATAGGCTTCTATGCTTAGTATGGGCCTCAGATCAGATGGATGGGGTTTAAAGTTACTGGTATGTATATTCTTTTCCCATATTTGGGAGCTTCTATGCCCTGATTCAACTTTCTAGTCCCATTCCCAACTCTGACACCATCTCCCCAGACCTTTAGCACACCTGTATGTTAGCTGTTAGACTCAGGCAAAATCAGTAAAGTCATGGGACCTTTGGAATATATGTAACATAGACTTCCTAGCTTTTTCCAAAGTGGAGACCCCAAATCTCATGTACTATAGTCTTATCTTTTGGTGCCTGATTATTAAACAATTTGTTCTGATTTATATATTAATGTATTTTCCAGCCACCAAGTTGCAGATGCTACTATGATGCCAACATGACTTCCCTGGGCAGACGACCTCATCAATGTGTCCTGGGAACCCCTCCTCCCCAGAGGCCTACCCCACTACAGAAAAATAGAAATGAGCTGAGGGTATGGATCAACCTGCCAACACCTATGTTCATCAGGGAAACAATTACAGAAGCCAGACCTCCCACATCCAGCACCCCATAATGATCCTGGGTCCATACTCCCAGAGGGATAAAGAATAGGAAAGCTTCCAGTGGAGGGGATGGAATACGGAGCTCTGGTGATGAGAATAGTGTGAAATTATACCTTTCTTATCCTATGCTCTTGTCAATCATTATTAAATCAATAAAAAGGGGGGCTTAGGGAGACCTCTTAGAGGAGGTGATGCTGGAGTTGGTGTTCCAGGGATGAAGAGGAGCACATCCAGAGGGAAAGGCAAGAGGGACTTTGAGGTGGTGCATCGGGTAGAGCACACATGTTATCAAGCCCCTAGTCCCTACCTGCAGGGAGGCAGCTTCACCAGTGGTGAAGTAGGTCTGCAGGTGTCTATCTCCCGCTACCCTTTTGAGTTATTTCAAGTTCAGAACAAGACAAGCAAAAAACAAAACAAACTAACAAAACCACAAGTGAACAAAGGCAAAGCAGGAACCCTGTATCATGTCACAGGCCAATAGTGAGGGAGAGGAAATGCAGTCAGCTCTGCTGAGTAGAGTCATTGACTCCGAGTTACACACTAGTCAAGGAGCATTGGGTATTAACTTACTGGTTAATTGAGGTGATGATCTCTGCTTTTCTATTGATGGCGATCTCTCTCTCTCTCTCTTCTTTCTCATTTAAAACATATTTTTATATTTTTATTTTAATTTTTCAACAGAGACAGAAACTGAGAAGGGAGGGGTGTTAGAAACACCTACAGCACTGTTTTACTACTTGTGAAGCTTCCCCTTACCAGTGGGGACTGGAGCTTGTACCCAGGCCTTTATGAACTAGAACATGGGCCCTCTTATCAGTTACACCACCACCAGATTCCTGTCTTATTTTTATTTATTTATTTATTTATTAATAAAAAGGAAACACTGATAAAACAATAGAATAAGAGAGGTACAATGCTATACAATTCCCACCACTAGACCTCCATATCCCATCCTCTCCCCTGATAGCTTTCCTATTTTTTAACTTTCTGGGAGTATGGACCCAAGGTCATTGTGGGATGCAGAAGGTAGAAGGTTTGGCTTCTGTAATTGCTTCCCTGCTTAACATAGGCATTGACAGGTCAATCCATACTCCCAGCCTGCCTCTCTCTTTCCCTAGTGGGGTGGAGTTCTGGGGAATTGGAGCTCCAGGACACATTGGTGGGGTCGTCTGTTCAGGTAAGTCTGGTTGGCATCATGCTATAATCTAGAACCTGGTGGCTGAAAAGAGAGTTATCATACAAAGCCAAGCAAGTTGTTGACTGATCATGAACCTCCTGTCTTATTTTTATGTGATCTCTGGAATGAACCAAGAGTCTCAGGCATGGGGATCATGCTCTCTGTCTGAGACAGCTATAGTTATATTCAATCTTTTTTTCATTTTTATGTATTTATTATTGAATAGACAGAAAGAAGTTAAGAAGGGTGGGGGAGATAGAGAAGAGACAGAGAGACACCTGCAGCCCTGCTTGTGAAAATTTCCCCCTGCAAGTAGGGACCAGGGGCTTGAACCTGGGTCTTGTGCACTACAATGTGAGTGCTTAACCAGATGTGCCACCACCTGACTTCCTCATTTTTTTTAAACCTAGTACTGTGGGGGGCAACATAATTGTCACAAAGATTGTCATGCTGAGGATCCAGTGGCCCAGGTTCAGTCCCTCCTATCACTATGAGCCAGAGCTGAGCAGCATTCTTATATAATAATAATAATATAATAATAATAACACACATACTACTAACACAAAATTCAAAGGTACAACAAAAGTTATTTGTCTTCACAGATTTCCCATTTATTTATTTATTTATTGCCTCCAGTTACTGGGACTTTTGGGAGCACTATGAATCCACTACTCCCAGTGACCATTTTTCCTTTTTTAAAAAAATTTTTCCTACTTTATTCCGTAAGACAGAGAAATTGAGAAGAGAGTGGGAGATAGTGAGAAAGCCTGACACCTGTAGATCTGCTTCACCATTTATGAAGCACCCTTATTGCAGGTAGGGAGCCGGGGCTCCAAACTGAGTCCTTGTACTAGTACTATGTGTGCTTAACCAGGTGCATTACCACCTGGCCCCTATTCTGAATTTTCCTTATTGGGACGGTTAAAGAATTACAGTATAGGTATAGTTGTTGACACATGAGTTCAATCTTTCATCCCTGCGATAGGTGTCTGCAAAACACCTTTTCCACCATCCTGCACCAGGATCCCAAGGACTTTCTCTCCTGCTTTTCCCCTCTATCCCCAGACTCCTTATCTTCTGTGCAATACTCCATTCCAAGGCAGAGGTTTTAAAGGGTACCAGTCTCCTTCCTAAGCTCCATCCCTCACTCATTTCCACAGCATCTGCCTTCAGGGTTGGTTGCATTATTCAATAAGGAGGACTTCACTTTCCCAAACTGAACATAATAATAAGAACAGATTAATGAGACTGCAACTATCCATAGAAGAAAAGGACCCTTGGCTTTATGAAAGATTTGACTATGGGGTTAATTTTCAGAAGAGCAATTTCCTTCTATTTTTCAACCGTGATTAGATTTGTGTGTGACTTCTCTTAAGCAAGATGAAGTACCACAGGAGGGGGATTTTTTTTCCCCCAGCAGCTCTGTTGAATTACAAGTTGCCAGAATTTATCAACTTCAGTGCTTCCGGGTGCAAATCACAATGGCACTGATTCGTACAGGAAATTAAAAGGAGAAAGAGAGAGAGAGAGAGAGAGAGAGAGAGAGGAAGAAAAAGGGGGGCTGACTGAGAGGCTTAGGGACAATCTCTACTCCAACTCCAAGTTACCTTAGGCAAATCACATCTCTTTTGTCTGCCTCAGTTTCCTGACAGGTGAAAGGAAGCAGTGAGATAAAATATCTCCTCTGGATTTCCCAGGTCCTTGAATCTGGGAGTTACTAGTTAGGTTTCGTTTTGTTGCCTCTCTTCTTGGTTTAATGCCATAGAGGATTTGCTATTCAGCTCACCCGGGTAGTGCACCAGATTTGCAAAAAATGGGATTTATGCTCTGCTTGGCTTTGGATGGAAGTGAGGCAGAGATAATAAGGTCTGAAGACCACTTCCTGGAAAGTTGAAACAGAATTAAGGGGTATTGAAACAAAGATAAGGACAAGAGCAGAGTTAAGGGAATCACTACTGCGTGATAATAGAATATATCAGAAAACAACTGAGATATATACTGCTGGAGAATGACCACAGTCTAATAATATTTGTTATTATTCTTTAATTCTTTGAAAAACATAGAATGGGCTAGAGAGACAGAGAGAGGAGAGACCCTACATCCCTGCTCCACCATCCATGGAGCTCCCTGGCTGCTGTCCATGGTGATGAAAGAAAAGAGATCCCCACAGCCCTGCTCCACCCTCCATAGAACTCCCTAGGTGCTGTGAATGGTGCTGAAAGAGAAAAGTCCCCACAGCCCTGCTCCACCCTCCATGCTGAGATTGGAGAGACCCCCGCAGCCCTGCCCCACCATCCTGGAAGCTCCCTTGAAGCTCTTCATGTTGCTGCTATGTAGTGTCAAGGTCAAATGTGCTCTACCAGGTAAAGTATCTCCTGATCCTAATCTCATTCTTGAGTCAAGGTAGAGATAGACATAACAGGTCAAGGCAATGTGTGAGATGCAGCATGGTCTAGTGGGAAACTTTAGCCCAGATGCTTATTGTCCTAGATGAACTCATCACCCTCACTGAACATACCATCAGACCAGCTGGTGAACTATGCTGGAATTAATTCTCCATGGATTTCCAGCATCCTGGGACAAGGAGTTGAAAAAAAAAGTCCTCCCAATTCCAGTGGCAATGCTGACGCACTCTCTTACACTACATGAAATTCTAATCAAGGACCAGGAAGCAGGATTCATTCATTTTAATGAGTCATTGCAGCAGGTGGAATAAGGACCCTCGCTAATAAGGCCCAGCAACAGTGAGATGCCCTGCATCCTTCTGAGCAAGAAAAAAAAGAAACCTTGGAAAACTGAAATTAAATTGATGATGTATGGCATGCCCAGGCCAAATTGGGAGAACAAATTCACTTTGGAATCGCCAGTCTTGCTCCAGTCACAATTCACAATCTACATTTCAAGGTCAATTGAGCCTCTTGATGGCCAATTTGGGGACAAAGGAAGAGCCACATAAGAAATTATAAATGGGCACAAGGGGTCTGACACCAAGCAGACACCTCCCGGCCATACTCCACTGAGTTTCTAATGACTGCGGGTCATTACCCCAAAGCAGGGGTGATGGGAACTCTGTGGGCAGAGAGAATGCTGATTCCACACTTGCCTGGTGACATTCATCCTGCCTTGCTCTGTGGGGGACACCCCAAGTGGGCATGTGACACTAATGCACAGAAAGAGAGAGCATTGGGATATAATGGGATTGTCATAACCTGGCCCTTCTCTGATGGCCTGGGGCTCTCTTTTCTAACTGGAAGCATCCATTTGTCTCTTTTTATAGACACCACCCAGGTGTCCCAGAGAACCATACTGGTCAGAGACAGGACTTGAGGGAGCAGATGAGAAGGTGGGAGATGACAGTTGTGGGGGGGGTGGTTCACTGTGGGAGAGGGAAAGTATCCTGGAGTCTGAGAATCATCCCTGGAATCCCTTTGGGAAAGGGATAAGGGCAAGGTAGAGTACACACGTTAAAGTATAAGAAGACTCAGGTTCAAGTCCAAGGATGAGCAGCAGTGTCTTTCCCTCTTCCTCTGATTTTCTCCCTCTATCTAGCTGATGTAAAAATAAGGGACCAGGGGGGCCAGGCAGTAGCACAGCAGGTCAAGCACACACAGTACAAAGCACAAGGACCCACACAAAGATCCTGGTTTGAGTCCCTGGCTCCCCACCTGCAGGGGGCTAGCTTCACAAGCTGTGAAGCAGATCTGTAGGTGTCTATCTTTCTCGCTCCCTCTCTGTTTTCCCCTTCTCTATCATTTTGCCTCCATACTTTCCAAAATTAAAAAAAAAAATGGCCACAGGAGCAATGGTTTTGTAGTGCAGGCACCGGAGTCCCAGTGATAACACTGAAGGAAAGCGGGGGCAGGTGATGGGCCACCTGGAAGGTAGAATGTACATGTTTCCATGAATGATAGTCAGGATTCAAGACTTGACCTCCACACACACTGGCAGGGGGAAGCTTCACTAATGGTGCCTCTCTGTCTCTCTCCTTCTATACCTACTTCTCAAAATTTCCCTGTCTCTACTAATAAAGAAAGATGGGGTCAGATGGTGGTTCATCTGGCTAAGTGCCCATAATATCATGCATAAGGACCCAGGTTCAAGCCCCCTGCCCCCATCTGCAGGGTGGATGCTTCATGAGTGGTTAAACAGGGCTGCAGATGTCTCTCTGCCTCTCCTTTTCTATCTCCCCTCCCTCTCAGTTTCTCTCTGTTCTATCAAATAAAATAACATGAAAAAAAGAACAGATAACTACAGAAGGAAAAAAAAAGGTTCAAGAAAGAAAGAAAGAAAAAATAATAAGTCTGTAAATCAATCTCATCCCATTCATTGAATGGCTTGTCTTCTGCCCCTGAAGCTGAGGGGAACATATTCTTTGGCACAAACCCCACTGTCAGCTGCACACTACCTCAAAGTGCTTGCTTCTTGCTCAGCCCTGGAGGCCTGCATGTGCCCCTAATCCATTCTGACACCCTATTCCCACCCAGCCTTTATGAGCTTCAAGGGAAATTACATTTTAAATGAGAGCATACAAGTCTAATGGAAAGTCTAATTGTAGCCATGACAGTTTATTTATCAATCATTTATCATTTTGATGCATAAGGTGCCCGGCTTGATTTTAAAGGTAGCTAATGTTTAAAAATCTCCTGGCACCCACACAAGCAAAGGCTTGTGGAAACCAATGAAGCAAAACATTTCTATGTGTCCACAGTCCCTCCTCTCCAAGTTCAGGGCACTGGAGGCTTGAAGCATAGCCCCGTTAGTGCTAGGGACCCACAGATGCTACTCAGCATCTCTGGACACTGATGTCACTGCTCTGGACACTGATGTCACTGCTCATGTCACTTTGCCAAGGCAAAGGGAAAGGGTCAGAGTTGGCAGGGGACCAGGGGCAGTTGTATTAATATGTCTGTCTTCCAAGTTGACAGAGATCCAGGGTATAGGGCCACTCCTGTCCCTTCCTCCCTACTGTGGACTGTGCCCTGGAAATATTTCCTCTGAGATTTGTTCTTAGTCTAGTACTTGACACATGATCGATTCTCAAAGAAAACTCCTGAGTGTCACATCAGTATGATCACTATGACTGGCAAAGTAATCACTTAAAGTTGTTGCAATTGCATTGATCAGAAAGGGGTCAGAGAGTGGTTCACCTAGTAGAGATCACACATTGACGTGTATAAGGACCTGGGTTCAAATCTGTTCCTCAACTGCAGGAAGGAAGCTTCACAAGGGGTGTGACAGTTCTGTAGGTGTCTCTCTCTGTGTCCCTCTCTTGCCTTCTTTGTCTCTCAGCTTTGTCAGAAAAAAACAAAGAAGGCAAAAGAAAAAAGTAGCCACTGGGATAGGTAGAATCATGTAGGTACTAGGTCACAGTGATATCCCTGGTGGAAGAAAGAAAGAAAAAGAGGGAGAGGGAGAGGGAAAGGGATAAAGAGAGAGGGAGAGAGGGGAGAGAGAGAGAGAGAAGAGGAGAAGAATAGAGAAGGGAAGAGGAGAGAAGAGAAGAGAAGAGAAAAGAGAAGAGAAAAGAAGAGAAAAGAAAAGTAAAGAAAAGAAAGGAAAAACAACTAACTAGTAATTTATAATTTTGCCATCTGCTGAGAGGGTGTTTGGTTCATTGTTCTAAGAAGCCATAACTCAGTTCTTTAAAAGCAATAACAATAGACATGGACTGGTCTGTGGTGTACCTGATTGAACACACACATTACCCTGTGCAAGTATCTAGGTTTAAGCCCCCAGTCCCACCTATAGGGAGGGAAGCTTCATGAGCAGTGAAACAAGTGCTGAGAGCCTCTCTCCCTCTCTCTCTCTCTCCTTTCTGTTTATCCTTTCCTCGTCGCGCCCTGTCCTATCAAATAAAAATTTTAAAGGAATGCTTAAAAATAATAAAAGAGGAGGACTGAGTGTTGGTATATCAAGTTAAGCACACATGGTATGAAGTGCAAGGATATGTGCAAGGATTCCTTTTTGAGCCCCCAGCTCCCCACCTGCAGGCTTCACAAGTGGTAAAGCAGGTCTGCAGGTATCTATCTTTCTCTCCCTTTCTCTGTCTTCCCCTCCTCTCTCAATTTCTCTATGTCCTATCCAATAGAATGAAAAAAAAGTCTTCCAGGAGCAGTGGATTTGTAGTGCTGGTACCAAACCCCAGTGATAACCCTGGAGGCAAAATAAAAACCAATAGTAGTAGTAATGGTAATAGAGTGCACAACCAAATAAGAAGGAAAAATTATGTGAAAACACTGTAATAAATGGACAGACCTAGGTTTGAGCCTGGTCCCCCCAACACTGAAGGACTGAGGGAAGAATATTCAGGGCTGTGGTGTCTTTTATGAAACTTCCTCAGGACCCAAACCACCACTGAAACATCTCCTTCTGACTTCTGAACCCCCTCCCCAATAGTTTTTGGATACCAGAAGCAGGGACTAAGACAAGATATTAGAATAAAAGACCCTCCCACTCAGGAAATGACAAGGACCTTAGGTGCTATTTGTCAGCAAGCAGAGGCAGAGGCCAAACAGACGTGTCTTGTTCTCTGCCACGACTGGACTGGTTCTGTCTTCTAGAGCTCCTCCTCCACTCTGGCCCTCCAGCTCTGCTCACACACAGGTGAGACCAGCCATCATGATCTGGGGTTTCCTTCATCTCCAAAACCCCCTCAAGATGCATCTCAAGACATGAAACTCCTGTCTACTGGTCATTCAGCCCAGCGTGAGACACTTTCATGGAGGGAGGGACAGAGGAGGAGGAAACAGTGTGTCCTCAGCTGTCACTCACTTGGGCATGAGATGAACACACAGGGTATAGACTTCCTAGAGGCGCAGTCATGAAGTAACAGGGATTGGATCCATTCTCCCCTCAAAACAAAAAATAAATATAATAAGAGACACAAATAGAATTTATAAACTATAGCTGAAATATCTGCAGACTCAGACACAAGTTGCTGATGCTACCATAATCCCATCATGACTTTTCCAGGCAGATGACCTCACCAGTGTGTGTCCTAGAACATCACCTCTCCAAGTTTTGGCCCATTAAGGAAAGACAGAAACAGGCTGGGGGTATGGATTGACCAGTCAATGCCCAAGTCCAGTGGAGGAGCAATTAAAGAAGCCAGAACTCTTTAGGGAGTTGGGCGATAGCGCAGCAGGTTAAGTGCACATGGTGCAAACCGTGAAGAACGGCGTAAAGATCCGGGTTCGAGCCCCCAGCTCCCCACCTGCAGGAGAGTCGCTTCACAGGTGGTGAAGCAGGTTTGCAGGTGTCTATCTTTCTCTCCTCCTATCTGTCTTCCCCCCCTCTCTCCACTTCTTTCTGTCCTAACAACAACGACATCAATAACAACAACAACAATAAAACAACAAGGGTAACAAAAGGGAATACATAAATATTTTAAAAAAGAAGCCAGAATTCCTATGTTCTGCAGGCCAAAAACAATTTGATCTGAAATTTTGTAAATCAATGTTAAATTTAACACACACGTACACACACACACACACACACACACACACACACACACACACACACACACACACACTACAATGAGCTAAGCCCATAACTGGAGAAGTTCTGCCTTCTTAACTTTTTAAAACTGTTGGATGGGGGTCAGCGGGAGCCCCAGGCACAGGAAGTCCACAAGGGTGCTGAGACAGGACCCTCTGTGAGCAGGGTGTGGGCATAGCCAGCAGAGGCTGTGTGGCTTCCTGGCAGTGCAGACCACTCTGTGGCAGCCTCAAGCCTGCCCCACCCCCAAGGCCCCAGAATGTTTCCCTCAATTTCTATATAAAACATGTGCCATGTTTTTATTTAAACCGGATCAGTTTATCTTATTGGAAATTGCCTTAATTTCATATTTGATTGTTGCTAGAAGTTTTTGCATTTTAATAAAATAATATTATTTATTAAATATTATTTATAATAATTATTAAAATAATATTTTAATAAAATAGTAATAAAACTGAAAATAGTTTTATTGAGGGTTAGTGATTTGCAGAACAGCTGTTGATGCATGGGTAAAATTTCTCATCTTGGCATGATAGGAGTCTAGATAACACTTTCAACCCAAATTTACATACTTTTCTACTAATATTTCCCATACTTTCACCCCCCTCCCCAACACTCTACCTTTCCCTTTTTCCCCAGATTCTTATGCTTTGGTACAAGGCACCAAACCTGAATAAAACTTGAAGGAGTCATGTTAAGTGAGAAAAATCAAAAAGAAATAAGAACAGAAATGGGAAACACAAACAGGAACTGCACATTCTTAGAGATTCCCTTACAACTGCCCAGCATTTTAAAAATTTTTTTTATAAAAAGGAAACACTGACAAAACCATAGAAAAAGAGGGGTACAACTACACACAATTCCCATCACCAGAACTCTATATCCCATCCCTTCCCCTGATAGCTTTCCTATTCTTTTTTAAAAAATTTTATTTATAAAAAGGCAACACTGACAAAAACCATAGGATAAGATGGGTGCAATGCCACACAATTCTACTGTTTGTGGGAACATAATATTAGAATAGGGGCAGAGGAGATAGCAAAAATGGTTCTACAAAAGACTCTCATGTTTGAGGCTCCATGGTCGCAAGTTCAATCCCTAGCACCACCACAACAAGCAAGTGCTGAGCAGGGCTCTGGTCTCTGTCACTATATTTTTCTCTCTATATCTCTCTTACATTAAAATTAAAAGAGTGGGGAGGGTAGATAGCATAATGGTGTTGCAAAGAGACTCACATGCCCAAGGCTCTGAAGTCCTAGGTTCAATCCCCTGCACCACCTTAAGCCAAAGCTGATCAGTGCTCTGGTTAAAAAAAAACGAGAGAGAGAGAGAGAGAGAGAGAGAGAGAGAGAGAGAGAGAGAATAAATAAAACGGAGGTCTCCCCTCACAGGGGAGAAACATCACAAGTACTGAAGCAGCACTGCAGGTATCTCTTCTTTTTCTCTCCCTCTCTATCTTCCCTCCTCATTCTCAATTACTACCTGACTTCTCTCTCCAACCCCCTCCCTAGCTCCATACCAGCTTCCTCAAATGCAACATTATTTTTAAATCAGCTTACTTCTTCTGTTTCTGTAGAATCCTTTTAATAAATGGATCATGTCAGGGAAGGAGATGGTTAATAGATTGTTTCTCCAGCCTAGAACTCAGGAGCTTCTCAAAAGCATGGAACTTACTTAAGCACCACTACTGAACCCTTAAGCTGATAGGCGATGCATTCATTTCTTTTTAGAATGGTATTTATTTGGGCTGGTGTGGTAGCTCACTTGGATAGTGTGTTGCTTTTTGGGTTCAGCCCCAGTCCCCACTTTACAGTGGTCTCTTTCACTCTCTCTTCTCGATTATCTTTGCCTCTCTCTTTAAAAGTTACTTAAAGCCAGGTGCTGGCACACCTGGTTGAGCGTACACATTGCAATGTGGGGGACCCAGGTTCAAGCCCTCCCCCCAGTCCCTGCAAAGGAAGGAAGCTTCAGGAGCTGAGAAGCAAGTCTTCAGGTATCTCTCTGTCTCTCTCCCTTTCTATCTCCCCTTCCCTTCTCAGTTGCTCTCTGTCTCTACCCAATAAATAAATAGATAACGTTGAAAAAGGTATTTATATTATCATCAAGATTATTGTTGGAGCTCGATACCTATATGATTCCACCACCACTTCTAGCAGCCAGTTTTTCTTTTATTTCCTTTTATTTATTATTTTTATTTAAAGTATATTAACACGTTCCCACCACCAAAGGTCTGTGTCCCCCCTTTGTTTGTAAATCTTTATTTTTTTATTAAATAGAGACAGCCAGAAATTGAAAGGGGAGTGAGAGATAGAAGGGAAGAGAGACAGAGACACCTGCAGCCCTGCTTCACCACTTATGAAGCTTTCCCCCTCTCCCAAGTTTGGGATGGAGGCTTGAACCCAGGTTCTTGTGCATTGTGACATTTGCACTCAACCAGGTGCACTACCACCCAGAAGTTTTTTCTTTCTTTATGATAGAGGAGGAGAGATAGAAAGAGAGAGAGAAAGAGAGAGAGAGAGAGAGAGAGAAAGAGAGAGAGAGATAGAGGAGGAGGAGGAGGAGGAGGAGAAAGAGAGGGAGAGGGAGGAGGAAAGAACTGTCACACTGCTTCACTGCATGTAAAGCTTCCCCCACTGCTGGAGACCCCGGGCTTGAACCTGGGTCCTTGTGCACAGTAACATGGCTGTTCTACCAGGCGAGCCACCACCCAGGCCTTTTTATGCTTATTGAATTGCCTCCTTTCACCTCCACTACAAGTCTGGCTGATCTCAGAGGTGAAGACCCCAGCACTGTGGGGTCCAGTATACAGACCAGGGGTACTGGGACCCAGCCCATTGAGGCCTCTATACATGTGGCCTTCCTGAAGGATCTTCACTGACTATGAGCCACCGGCTGGTAGACAGAGAGCCATGGCAGGCTGGAAGAGCAGTAGGTGCCCCAACCTTTTCTACCCCCAGCAGAAAAGTAGGAGAAACTAGCAAATGGTAATTCTACTTTCTCTTTTCTTTCTTTTAATATTTTATTTATCTTAATGAAAGAAATACAGAGGAGAGGGATGGTGGGAAGGGGGGTTTCCCAGGAGGGCTGGGGGGGATTACCAGAACTGGGAGAGGGAGAGAGAGAGAGAGAGAGAGAGAGAGAGAGAGAGAGAGAGAGAGAGAGAGAGATTCCCAGGAGGGCTGGGAGAGGGTGGAATTCCAGGGCTGGGAGGTGGAGGGGTGAAGGGAGAGGGGGAAGGAAAGAGAAAGAGAGTCACAGAGGAAGAAGAGCCAGGAGCATTTGGAGGTAATTGACCTGGGAGAGGCTGCCCACCCCCAGGTGAGCCTCAGGCACTGTCTCCATCAATAAGTCCAATTATCAGTGGGCAGGGCGGGCCTGGTGGGGCCATTAACCCGAACTGCTCTCATTAACCTCCTGGATGAAGGATCTTGCCACAGGAATAGCATTAGCCACACACACACACACACACACACACACACACACACACACACACACACACACACACACACACACTGGGTGAGGACTTTAGTATAACTGAGTGTTCCGCCTCAGTTCTCCCATGCCAGAGGGTAGAGGACCCCTGACCCATCTCCCTCTGAAAAGAGAGGCTCTCACTCAGTCCCCTAAGAAAGAAAGCTGCAGGCTCAGGGCCTGGGCTGGGGACTGGTGGCTGAGGGAGGGGCGCAGAAAGATCCCAGAGACCACAGGGAAGATGGGGGGAAAGGCATGAACTTTGTGTGACACCTGAACACACAAATTATTATATGCAAGGACACATTGACATCATTTCCTATTCTGGAGTAAATGGCACAGTTAGGATTTCCATCCTGAGATAATAAAGGCATAACAGACCAGGGCATCAAGGAAATAGAGAGGGGAGAGTCACACAAAATGAAGAGAGATAACTTCACAGGAAAAAACCTTATCTTTCAATGAACTCCCTGCCTTTGGATAGGTTTCTCTGAGGAGTGGAGAGATGGCTTGCTGGGTAGGGCACTGCCTCGACAAGTACACAACTCATATTTGAGTGTCAGCACCACCTGGGAAGTGCAAATGACAGAATAGAAGGGTGGTACAGGCTTGGACAGAGGTGCACCCAGTTGAACACAAACATTATCCTGTGCGAGGATCAGGGTTCAAACCGCTGGTTCCCATTTGAAGAAGAGAAGTTTCACAAGTTGTGGAGCAGCGCTGCCGGTGTTTCTCTTTTCATTCTCTTTATCTTCCCCCTTCCTTCTCAATGACACTCTGTCCTATCAAACAAAAAAGAAGGAAAGAGGGGAAAAAAGATAAATGACCACTGAGGATTTGTCATGCAGGCACCAAGCCTCAGTGATAACCCTGGTGGCAATAAATAACTAAATAACTAAGTGGTAGTTCTAAGAGAGAAAGACTAGGTAAAGAGAGTTAGCATCTCTAACTAAAACCCATCTGTTAGCTTTCAGCGCCAACATCATGACAGACATCTGTGTTAGGTCTTTGAGAGAACCAAGCTGCATTACTTAAATTTAAAATAATCTAGTTTTTGTTTTCAATAAAAACACTGGAAATTCAGAAACTTGTTTGCATTACGCAGGCTTCCATGAATAGCAGTTACTAATGACCATCTCTAATTGCTTGCATATTAATTAAAGAGGAAAATTCATTTAGTTTTCACTGGAATCTTGCCAGTCAACTAATATCATCAGGCTTTCTTTTTTTCTACAAAAAAAAAACACTGATTTTTCTTTTACTCTTATGAAAATTATTACCCTGGTCATAATCAAGGTCTTTAGGTCTCTGTGGACGAGGAGAAACGTCATGGTTTTGTCTCTGAGACTGAAGTTCAGGAAGGAGAATTTGTCCACAATTCTTTGGTGGGTTCACCTGAATACATGAAAGTCTCTCCTTGCATGTGTGCTTAATCAGATCCATTTGAACTAGATTCCATTGCTCATTTTGATATCATTCTAGATCAAAATTCTAAATCACTATTGGGATAGAGCTCCATCTTGGCTCAAGGTCTGGATGTCAGCCATGGCTCAAAGCCTGTCTTTTGCACCCGGCACCTTCTACACCTGGTGCCCATGCCTGG
Organism: Erinaceus europaeus; assembly: GCF_950295315.1. Classification (NCBI taxonomy): domain Eukaryota; kingdom Metazoa; phylum Chordata; class Mammalia; order Eulipotyphla; family Erinaceidae; genus Erinaceus; species Erinaceus europaeus. Next base: position 29,917,821 of record NC_080176.1, read on the forward strand.
TGTAGGTGCTGACCTGGCATAGCCAAAGTACTGGTTGATGTTAATACTGACCAGACACACCTGATGTAATGACTGCTTGTGTCTAAGCTGATCATGTCTGTCAGCTGACAGTATAAAAAGGTTCAGCTGAGAACATGAAAGGGGCCTGGTAGCCTTGCATCCTGCCTGTGGCATCAGACTGACTCTCTGACTCTGTCTCTCTTCATCCATCCCTCCCCTCTCTTCTTTTGCTTTCTTCCACAGGCTATAGGTCTCATCTCCTTGAGACCCTCCCCTCGCCCTGCTTCAGCCCTCTGAACAGTGACACTTGGCTTGACAGTCACACATTTCTTTTTTTTAAATTTCTTTATTGAGAAATTAATGTTTTACATTCAACAGTAAATGCATAACATTTCCCACTTTTACATATAACAATACAACCCCCACTAGGTCCTCTGTCATCCTTTTTGGACCTGTATTCTCCCCCCACCCCCACCCACCCCAGAGTCTTTTTCTTTGGTGCAATACGCCAATTCCAGTTCAGGTTTTACTTGTGTTTTCTCTTCTGATCTTATTTTTCAACTTCTGCCTGAGAGTGAGATCATCCCATATTCATCCTTCTGTTTCTGACTTATTCACTTAACATGAACTTTTCAAGGTCCATCCAAGATCAGCTGAAAACAGTGGAGTCACCATTTTTAATAGCTGAGTAGTATTCCATTGTGTATATATACCACAACTTGCACAGCCACTCATCTGTTGTTGGACACCTGGGTTGCTTCCAGGTTTTGACTATTACAAATTGGACAGTCACACATTTCAAACTGAGCTAAGAAGAATATTTATTTATTTATTTATTTATTTGCCTCCAGGGTTATTGCTGGAGCTCAGTGCCAACACTACATATCCACTGCTCCTAGAGGCCATTTTTTCCCATTTGATTGGATAGGACAGAGAAAAATTGAGAGATGAGGGGGAGATAGAGAGGGGGATCGAAAGAGAGACACCTGCAGACCTGCTTCACCACTCGTGAAGTGATCCCAGGTGAAGAGCCAGGGACTTGAACCCAGGTCCTTGCACTTCGCAATATGTGTGCTTAACCTGATGCACCACCACCCGGCCCCCTGAGAAGACATTTCACAGCAAGTGTTTATATATTGTGTTTGCCCTCTGCTTTTAGTCATTGGCTGGAAGATAGACTTGGGGCGTTTCCATTCAGGGAAGTGGGTCAGAGGACAGGCACCAAGACCAATACCCCAGACCTTAGGCAGGTAGTTATTAGCAAACCTAACGTGAACTTGTAAATACCTTACAGCTGCTGGCTTTAGGAAGTTGCGAATCATCTATCTTCTATGGCTCCGAGGACAATTGAGGGGTGAAAAAACAATTCTCAGCAGATAAATGGAGGTTTGGTCATGTTCAGCTGGTGAACCTCCTTGAAACACACAGCATAACCCATGCTTGGGCCTCTGTGCTTAGAGACTGGAGAGCCAAAGGCCTGATCTAGTTCACCCAGCTGTCTGTCTCTTTGATTATACCTTATGCCATGACCATGTTCTAAATCTGACCCAGCTTCCCACCCTTTAAATAGATATGTGTGCAACTATGTTTTAATCTCTGATTCACTTAAGTACCCATACTGTGCTGGAGATCCAAGGCCATAGTTACTGTTTCCATGGGAATACATCTCATGGTGTCTCATTCCACCCCATCTTCTTCCTTTCTATTGTAATGTCACTTCCACAACTCTCCTGGGCATGTACATCTTCATGGAATGATCTATCTCCATGACAAGCTAACCTGCCCTCCAGTCTTCAGTCTCCAACTTCAAGAAGACACCATAGTCTCAAGTAATGCTCATTCCTGTTTTTGTGCTGACTTAGAAAGATAGGACTCACAGTGATGGCAGGCAGTGACTTGGAGTGCTCAACACCTTTTTAATCCATCATTGAATGCACATACACCACCACCCCCAAGAAAGAGAGGAAATCTGTAGAATGACAAGTGGGAATTGCCCTACTCCCTTTTGTCTTCACAGTGAAGAGTCAATAGTTGAATACAGTATACAGCAGATAGTTTTTGGCTTGGTGGTACCAGTTACGAGTTGAAGTGCCTTTCGAGGAAGACCATAACCTACCTCTCCAAGGTCACCTTTCAGCAAGATAGGGGAGATGATCATTGCTTTGTAGGGTCATTGTACCAGAAAACAGAACTATCCTTTTGAAGATTCTTCCTAAGGATCTTTGTGTAGGGGATGCTGGCAAGAGCAATCCCTTTCTCACCTCTTGACTTTCAATAAGAGGACCAGAGGCACCGAATAATAGAAAAAAACATCTCTTTGAAGTCAGCCAGACTTGGGGATTCAGTCATCTAGCACCCATCACCTCCCTGTGCTTTTTCTCCCTAACTGAACCTCTTGGCCTGCCCATGGGAGACATAAGTCTTGCCTCATTAACTGATGGTTGGTTCTGACACAGGGGCTAAACATGGGCTAAATGTCAATTCTCTCTATGTAACCTGAGGAGGGTTAGTTAACCTTTCTAGGTCTGCATCTCTCTCAACGTAAAACCAAGAGTGTTGGGGGGGCAAGGGGGAAGGGCATTGACAAGCTCCTCCTTGAATTTCCTTCCAACTTGAACATGCAGAGAACCAGTGGCTTGGAGCCTCCCAGGGGATATGCTAATGGGTCGCATTACACTGAAGACTTGGATGTCATATTATGATTGGTAGTGCAGCCTCCTGCAACTCCCCCTGCTCTCCCCCTCTCAGAATTCCCTATTGTTCTGAGTGCAATGAATAATCCAACACAACACATGCTCTGTCTGAGCCCTGGCCCTGACCATACCCGGGGCAGCCAGAGGCGATGTTGTCAAGCTAGATCAGGCTGCTGTCACTAGCTCCCATCCCCTCCCATGTCCCCTGCTCAGGGAAATGTGCTCACTTACCTCATCATCCCTCAGTAGGGCCAACACCACATGTTCTAACTATTTCCTGTCCCCCAGAGCTTTAAAATCCACCTTTTGTTCCCTTCCTTGGGGACACAGCATGCTCTCTGTCAATCTTCCGGCATGAATTATTTGAGTACAGATTATTTGCTTCAACAGGGGAGTGAGACAGAGGACATCTCACATGGAGCCCTTAATCATGGAGGGAAGGGATTTTAACGTGCCATTGTAAATGGGAAAACAGCAAGTGTGAAAACAAGAATAGAATCACTTTCTTTTTTGAAAAGAGAGAGTGCAGTATTCACTGGAGTGAGACAGGAGGGCTTTGTAGAAGGCTAGTGTTTGAGCTGTGCCACTTGGTAGGATTGGATAAGCCACAAAAGAAAGTTAGAGTATCAAGGACAAAGAGAAATATATAAACAAACACACTGAGTGATCCAGATAAGGTACATGCCTTGCCATACACCATGTAGAAGGTGCCAGGACAATAGAGGAAACTCATGTGATGTGGTCTCTCTCTCTCTCTCTCTCTCTCTGTGTCTCTCTGTCTCTCTCTGTGTCTCTTTCTCTCTCTCTCTCTCTCACACACACACACATACAATCTATCAATCTAAGTGAAAAAGTCCAGGAGTGCTGAAATCATCCATGTATGAGACTTCAGCCTTACCAGAAGAAAACTGAATGGGACCAGTGGTGGTGCACCCAAATGAGTACACCAATTACCACATACAAAGACTGGACCCAGGTTCAAGACCCTGGTCCCCATCTGCACGTGAGAAGCTTCACAAGCAGGGAAGCAGGTCTGTAGATCTCTTTCTTTCCCCCTTCCTATCTCCCCTTCCCCTCTCAATTTCTCTCTGCCCTGTCAAATAAAAAGGGGGAAAAATGTCCACCAAGAGTGGTTGATTCTTCATGTAGGACTGAGTCCCAGTGGATTCTAGTAGTAAAAAAGACAGAAAGAGAAAGAGAGGAAGAAAGAAAGAAAGAAAGAGAGAAAGAAAGGGGGTGCTGGGTGGTGGCTCACCTGGTTGAGTGCACATATCACAGTGCACAAGGACCTGGACTCAAGCCCCCTGTCCCCATTCCCCACCTGTGGAAGGAAAAGCTTCATGAGTGGAGAAGCAAGGCTGCAGGTGTCTCTCTTCTTCTCTATCTCCCATTCTTCTCCATTTCTGGCTGTTCCTATCCAATAAATAAAGATAATAAAAAAGGAAAAACATCTAAAAGTGTCATAAAACAAAGATAGAGGGGGTCTGGCAGTAGTGCAGTGTTAGGTTAAGCGCACGTGGTACAAAGCTCAAGGACCAGCTGAAGGATCCCGGTTTGAGCCCCCGGCTCCCCACCTGCAGGGGAGTCGCTTCACAGGCGGTGAAGCAGGTCTGCAGGTGTCTGTCTTTCCCTCCTCCTCTCTGTCTTCCTCTCCCTCTCTTCATTTCTCTCTGTCCTATCTAACAATGAAGGACATCAACAACAACAATAATAATTACAACAAGGCTACAACAACAAGGACAACAAAAGGGGAAAAATGGCCTCCAGGAGCAGTGGATTCATGATGCAGGCACCAAGCCCCAGCAATAACTCTGGAGGCAAAAATAAATAAATAAATAAGATAAAGATAAAGAAAGAAAGAAGAAACTTGAATGAGAAGTATACAGTGAATTTCAGAAACGGAATAATCTGATTTGCCTGTGATGTGTGATGGAGTAATAAATGAAGCCAGCAAAGCTGAAGCCTTAGCATGAAATGCCTGGGAAGTCTAATTAAGGATTTTTTTTTCAATTGACAATTGAGAGCGATTGAAGGTCATGAGAGGTGGGTAGGGAGGAGCAAAGCAGACAATGTTCGTAACTGAAAGACTCCACAAGCCACTTGTGAGCAGTGTGAAGCAGAAACAGAAAGTAGGGAGACAAGCTGGAAAATCTCAGCCCAAGAAAGAGTCTTGAGGGGAGTCGGGCTGTAGCGCAGTAGGTTAAGCACAGGTGGCGCAAAGTGCAAGGACCGGCGTAAGGATCCCGGTTCGAGCCCCCAGCTCCCCACCTGCAGGGGAGTTGCTTCACAAGTGGTGAAGCAGGTCTGCAGGTGTCTATCTTTCTCTCCCTCTCTCTGTCTTCCCCCATCTCTCTCCATTTCTCTCTGTCCTATTCAACAATGACAACAACAAGAAAACAACAAGGGCAACAAAAGGGGATAAATAAATAAAATAAATATATAAAAAAAAGAAAGAGTCTTGAGGCCAGAGACAGTGAGAACATGCAGGGGGATGGAGGGAGCTGTGCAGCTCTTGGCTATGAAGGCAGAACACAAAGCATTATGCAAGGAAGCCATATTGTCTACTGCTGGCTTCTTCAGATGGACAACCTAACATGTGACCAAGAGGCAGACGAACAAGTACTTAACCAAGTGCGCCACTGCCCGGCCCCAAACCAACGATTTATTTTGAGGGCTGGAAGATATTTACTCTCTTGCAGCTTCAGATCCATAGAGGAGCAAAACAGAGTGAGGAGAGTGGGTAGGGAGACTGAAATCCATTTTCCAGACATTGAGTGTTTGGTACCTTTGAGATGATTGACAAAATAAGTATGGGATCTCAAATTCAGGAGGAGGGAACGATTGTGAAAACCCACACAGGAGAGTCAACTGAACACAAGATAGTGGCATCAGATGCTTGTAGGATTGTACAAAGAAGGGACAGAAGGGAAGACCACAGAGAGTTACACAAATGGACTCCACAGTGGAAAAAGATTCAGAGAAGTGTAAAAACTAGGTGCCAGAGAGTTAACACAATAGAAGGATGAGAAGCAAAGGGATTCTAGATGTGGTCCTATAATAATGATAATGATAATAATAACAACAACTTCAGCTTTCTCCTAAAATAATACCTTGACCTGCAGTCCCTGGACTCGTCTGTAGGGGGGGAGCAGTTCCAGACAGGCAGCACTGCCTTCTCCCTCAAGAGACTCAGCCCTGGGTTTTGCTCAAGTGGGAGGATTTCCAGACTCATCTCTCCTCTTTGTCTACCCCCCACCCTCCAATAGAGCAACTTGGTGGGTGTGGAGAGATGGCAAGTCTTGCTTTCAACAGAATCTCTCTCAGAAGACTGTAGATGCATAGATTATACAGGCTCCTGTGCTGAGTATGTGACTCAGATCAGATAGATGGGGTATAAAGTTACTGGTATATATATACTTTTCCCATATTTGGAAGCTTCTATGCCCTGGTTCAGCTTTCTAGTCCCATTCCCAACTCCGACACCATCTCCCCAGACCTTTAGCCCACCTGCATGTTAGCTGTCGGACTCAGGCAAAATTAGTAGTCACAGGCCCCTTGGAATATACCTAACATAGACTTCCTATCTTCTTCCAATATGAAGACCCAAAATTTCACCTGCTATATTATTACCTCTAAAGGTTCCTGATTATTAAACAAATTGTTCTTCTTTATATCTTGATGCTTTTCAGCCATTAAGCTTCTGATGCTACTATGACATCATCCTGACTTCCTTGGGCAGACAACCTCACCAATGTGTCCTGGAACTCCACCTCTCCAGAGCTCTTCCCCACTAAGGAAAGATAGAAACAGGCTGGGGTATGTACGGAACCACCTGCCAATGCCCATGTCCAACAGAGAACAATTACAGAAGCCAGACCTTCCACCTTTAGCACCCCACAATAATCCTGGGTCCATATTCCCAGAGGGATAAAGAACAGGGAAGCTATCAAGGGAGCGGATTGGATATGAAGCTCTGGGGGTGGGCAAATGTACCCCTCTTATCCTATATTCTTATCAATATTTCCATTTTATAAATAAAAAATAAAGGATATAAGAATAAGCAAATCATAGACATTCACCATTATTTTCCAAATGGAAGCCTGGCATTCTCACATATGGAAGACCCTGTGTCTGACCCCCTACACCCACATGAAACCAAAGTGTCAGCCCAGACGCCTGTTCTGTGCTAAGCTCTGGCATGGTGACCACCATCCCCTGGGGATGTGACTGTACCTTGGTCCCTGGAGAGATCTCCCCCAGAACACCCTCTGACACACACAATGGTCTCTCAGCCTCTCCCTCACATTTCAGAGCAGGCTCCTCCATTTGTCATCCAAGCAAAGCCCGGTTGTCATGGTGATACTCCCCATTATTCCATCAGGCAGTCCAGGTGCACCATGGAACCCTCACCTCCTCTCTGTTCCTCCTGCCTCTGCTCTGTCCTCATCTACACTGAGGCCACCTGCCACCTGCACAGCCCATACCTGATTCTCTCCTGCAGAAACACCCAAGGATGGTCACTTTTAAAGACTTAATCTATCTGAGGAGACAGTCTGGAGGTTCTGCAAGAAGACTCCCATGTTGGAGGTTCTGAGGTCACAGGTTCAAGCTCCAGCACCGCCTGAATGAAGTCAGAGCCTGGTGCAGATAAAAAAAAAAATCATCTGAGAAGCAGCTGTCAAGGAAAGAGAGAGAGAGAGAGGCTCAGGACTGGGGCTCAGAAGCGGATAGGAGGAATCCAAGGACCAATCTCAGAGAAGGGAATGTTTGTTTCATGTGAGTAAATCTTTCTGCCTGCAGTTTTGTTAGATTTTTCTTTTTCCCTGGCACTCCAGAAGCAGGGAGAAAAAATGATTTATTTGATTCTGAGGACACCAAATATTTGCACACCTTGCAGTTGACCTGAAGCTCTCCTGGCGGTGTGTCTGTGACCTTGGTGTGGGGGGGGGGACTGTACAGGGGAGGGTGCAGACAAGTGAAACAACCCAGTGAGCAAGGTCAGCTTCCCCCCACTGCTGTTTCTTCAGCTCTGGCCTGAGTGGTCCCAGAGAGATTAATGAGTCAGCAAAGATAATTTGGCTGTGCGCCACAATCAACTGCTATTGTCATCCTTCCTGCCTGGTCAAAGTCCTGAGGCCATGCCCACCCTCATCAGCCAGGTGAGGGACCAGCCCTCTGGGGCAGGTGCTGCAGGACCTGGGGGGCTGGGGGTGACTTTTGTGTGGGGAGACCCAATACCCAGGACGTCTGTCTGGGAAGCCTGCTGACTGCTCCTAAGCTATGCTCCTCTTCTGGGAGCAGCCAAGAAAGGTGGAAACCCTAGTGGGGAGACATCATGTCTCAGAGTAGAGAGGACCAAGTGTGACAAGTGCTTGGTCAAAGGCAAAGATGGTGTTCACTGAGCAGCTAAGAGTTCACACCTGCCGCGGGGCAGAAGGAAAGGCCTAACTTAGGTAAACATGAGGTCCTGGCTTGCATCTCTAGCAACACAAGTGACAGTGATGCTCTGGCCTTTGGCTCATAAAATAAGACTATATAAATCATTAGGGGAACTGAGAGAGAGAGAGGGAGAGAGACACCACATCTATCTCCAGATATTTTGACAGGAGAGAGAACACATCTATCTGCCCACAGATATTTGGACAGGAGGGAGAGAGAGGAGGGAGGGAGGGAGAGAGAGAGAGAGAGAGAGAGAGAGAGAGAGAGAGAGAGAGAGAGAGAGAGATCAGATCTGCCTAGCCCCAGATATGTGGACACAGGAGTAACCTGTCCTGATTGCAGCTATGAGGAAATCCAGAGCCTCCCCCTAAAAAGCCTACAGCTCCTCCAGGTCTTGGGTTCCCCTGGTCTTTCCTGTCTCCCAGAATCTGGATCCTTGAGGAATCTCTGAAGGAGAAGCTGTAGGGGCTGAGGAGATAGCACAGTGTTTCTGCAAAAGACTTTCATGACCAAAGTACCAAAGGTCCCAGGTTCAACCCCCAGCACCACTATAAATCAGAGTTCATCAGTGCTCTGGTCTTTCTCTTTGTATGTCTCTTTCATGAAAATAATATATATGTATATGTTAGCTCCCCCCAAGAAAAAATAAAGAAGAAGTTGAGAAATAAGAACAGAAAGGAGAAACACAAAGTAGAACTTAGACTGGGTTTGATATATTGCACTGAAGCTAAGAACTCAGGTGTGAGGGGAGGGCTTTTAGGTCCTGGTGCATGATGGTGGAGGAGGAGAATCTAGGCTGGGTGGTGACTATTTTGCCAAAAAAAAAAAACCCAGAGATTTTTATCCACGTATCAACAACTGGCTGGATTTATTGTAAACCATTAATCCCCCAAATAAATAAATTTGAAAAAAATAAAGCATGTGTAGCAAGAATATTTTGTCTTTATTATCTTCCAAAAAGCTTGGTGAAAAGTGTCAGGACACAGGGGAGAAAGACAAGGGGTGTATTCATTCGGGAGTGAAATAAAAGAAGCATTTAAAGAAGTAGCAGTGTGCGTGTGTGTGTGTTCAATAGAATTTGTTTCTTCGACTGCCTGTAGGTTCATGGTCAAGCTGAATGGAGAGTCAGATTTGTCTCTAGCTCTTTCCCCAGGCCCCCTAGGTGCCCCTGCCCACCCCAGCCCCCCACTCCCACCCCACAGTGTCCAGATCCTGAGCAGTTACTGAACTTGATAGACCTGTGCTCACGCATCATTATCACCCTAAGGCTCTGCTCTCATGGTGTGCATTCTATATGATCAGACAAATGGCAAATGATGGACATCTGCCCTGCAGTGCTTTCCAGAAGGGCCTCACTGCTCCACAAACACTCCGTGTTCTACCTGTCCATCCCCCCACCCCTACCCCCCCAACCACTGCCACCTGCTAATCTTTTCACCGTCTGCGCATTTCAGCATTTTTCCAGAATGTTCTATCCTTGGAACCACAAGCCTTTTCAGGTTGCCTGTCAATTCAATAGATGAGCATTTGTGTTTTTTACCATGTGGAATATGAGTTCATCAGAATACACTTAACTACACTCAAAAGATCTTTTCCTTGAGTTAATTTTCTAATGTATTTTTATTTAAAAAACAGGGTTTTTATTGATTTAATAATTATCAACAAGATCATAGGATAAGAGAGGTCCCATCCCCTCCATTAGAAAATCCCCTATTCTTTATCCCTCTGGGAGTATGGACCCAGGATCATTATGGGGTGCAGAAGGTGTGAGGTCTGGCTTCTGTAATTGCTTCTCCACTGAACACGGACATTTGCAGGTTAATCCATACTCCCAACCTGTTTCTATCTTTCCCTAGTGGGGCAGGGCTCTGGAGAGGTGAGATTCTAGGACACATTGGTGAGGTCGTCTGCCCTGGAAAGTCAGGTTGGCATCATGGTAACATAGACGGAGGGATACAAACCTTCTCAGACAAGCAACAGTTTAATTAAGGAGATGTTTGTTTTATTTTAATGAGGGAGAGAAATAGAGGGATGGAGGGAGAGAGACACCAAAACACTGCTAAACTCTGGCTTATGGTAATGACGGGATTGACCTTTAGAGCCTCTTGCATGAAAGTTTTGCTTTTGCTTTTGCTTTTTTTTTTTTTCTTTACCAGATCACAGCTCAGCTCTGGCTGACAGCGGTGCAGGGGATTGAACCTGAGACTTTGAAGCCTCAGGCATGAGAGACTTTTTGCATAATCATTATGCTATCTATCCTTCACCTTTGAAAGTTTTTTTTTGTATAACCATTATCCTGTCTCCCCTGCCTGAGTTCTTTTTAAAATTATTTTATTGGAATGTTAATAGTTCACAGTACACTTATTGCCACATGGTACAATTTGCCATTCTACCATGGTAGGTGTCTGCAAAATATTCTCATGCCCAACTTATATCCTTCTCCACCATCTTTCACCAGGACCCCAAAGTCCCCCATGAGCCCCCTCCATGGCCTCTTTCTCCAGAGTCTTACTTTGGTGCAAAGTAAAAGTCCAAGTTATGTTTTGTGTTTTCTCGTCTGATCTTGCTTTTCAACTTCTGCCTATGAGTAAGATCATCCTATATTCATCCTTCTCTTTCTGGCTTATCTCACTTAACATGATTACTTAAAGCTCCATCCAAGATGAGGTGAAGAAGGTGAATTTATCATCTTTTTTCCCTCTATTTGGGAGGACAGGATAATTGGGTTACAGTAGACAGTAGAATACAGAAGTTTGTACATGTGTAACATTTCTCAGTTTTCCACAGGACAATTCAACTCCCTCTAGGTCCTCCTCTGCCATTATATTAGAATTCTATTGTGTATGTCCATTTTTATAATGCTCTTTGTCTTTTTGTTGTTAAAATTTTCTGAAAGGCTCTGGCCGGGCGGGCTTGCTTCACGGGCGGGTAACAGAGACGCGGAGACAACGGCTGGGCAGGGAAGCTGTATTTCTTTATTCACGAACAACGATTCATAAACTAAGACAAACTAATCACCAAACAGAACTCTGCTGTCTCTTTGCGGCGGCACAAGCACTCCCTCTTACTCTGTAACTGGGGAACTCTCCAACTCTGGAACTCTGGAACTCTCGTACTGGGGAACCCTCTGAAACTCTTCCACTGTGGAACTCTCTCTTACTCTGTAACCCTGAAACTCTCCAACTCAGGAACTCTCTCTCCAGGTTCCTTGGGGCGGGGCCAAGCGACCCGCGAAATTAACTGGACTGATCCAATTCTCTTGGCGGGGGAGGGCTAGAAGAAACCAATGTAAAGCATACGACATCTCACCCTGACTTACTCCAGCTTTTATATTCCCTTTTCTCACTCCCACTCCCATTATAAACTCGGGAATCTGAACAGAAGTTGTAACATCTTAGGGTTACTGGAAAACAGAACTTAATTCTAGTGGCACCGGAATCAGCTAATGCCAAAATTTCTGGACCCTGATGTTCACTAATATTTCTATTTTATACAAAAATAAAAGTGTCACAGAAAAGTGACTCACATTATTCATACAAGGACTAAGATATAGATAAAGGTCATAAAGGCCAAAGGCTATCAGGACTTTTATAAAAACCAGAAGGTGGATTTAAGTCTGTCAGGTATTTCACAAACACCAAGAGGAAAAGGGTGTTAGGTTTGGGATTTACAGGTGGCTAAAAGGAACCTGGTATAAGCAGTTGCCATTAATTTCTATTATTATTTTTTAAGTTTTATTTATTTATTCCCTTTTTTTGCCTTTGCTTTTTTTTTTACTGTTATAGTTATTGTTGTTGTTATTGATGTCATTGTTGTTGGATAGGACAGAGAGAAATGGAGAGAGGAAGGAAAGACAGAGGGGGGAGAGAAAGACAGACACCTGCAGTCCTGCTTCACTGCTTATGAAGCGACTCCCCCGTAGGTGGAGAGCCGGGGGCACAAACCGGATCCTTAAGCCGGTCCTGTGCTTTGTGCCACATGTGCTTAACCCACTGTGCTACCACAGACTCCCTATTATTATTATTGGATAGAGACAGAGAAATTGAGAGAGGAGGGACAGATAGAGAGGGAGGCAGAGACAGACACATGCAACCCTGTTTCACCATTTATCAAGCTTTCCCCCTGCAGGTGGGGACCAGGGGCTTGAACCTGGGTCCTTGTACACTGCAACATGAGTACTTAAACAGGTGAGCCACTGCCTGGCCCTGCCATTAATTTCTATACACTACTTCACCATCTCAAGTATCTCAATATCTCTCTTCCAAATTGCTGTTAATGGGGAAATAAAAATCTCTGCCACCCCAAAACATATCACAGTTGAAAGATCAGTTTCATGGAGCTCTGAAGACTGGCCAGATGTTCTCTTTGAAGGGAGCAGGCATTAGAACCATGTGCATGCATGTGGGTGCTGTTGAGTGTAGTCTCCACACCCCCCAAGATAAGGCAGCCTGGTGCTGACTCCAAAAGGTGGGTGTTTCCAGAGATTCTCCCACTGAGGACCTCAGTTCCATCCTCACAGTTGAGATGAGGAGTGGTAAGGTAGCTCAGCAGTTAGGGCACCTGCACTGCACCAGTGCATGCCCTGGACTCAAGCTCAGGCACACTTTAGGCACTTTGAGCCCTGGCTGGCTCATGCATGAAGTGAGTTAGGGGTGGTGAGGAGGAGCCCCCGGCACAGTCTCAGGGAGTGTGTGGGTAATGAAGGGGTTGCTCCATTCTAGGCTCAGACTGGCATAGAAGATGGGACACCGAGGGAGCCCCCAGTCTCCAGGTTATCCTAACCAGACTCCAGCTTGGAGAAGCAACCCCTGTATCTCCACAGAGGGGCTCTATGATGAGTCTTTACTTGGATAAAATGAATAAATGGACAAGAGGCGCTCGGGGAACCCACCCACTTGACACCTTACAGGGATGCCTCTCAGCAGAAGTCACCTCTGTCCCCTTGCGTCCCACACACATGCTTCCCACACATCTTCCTGACCATTCACTCGGTCCCTCTGGCCATTCCTCAGAGGCCATTGAAAGCTTCTTTCTTTAGCCTATGGCTAAGCTCTGGCAAAGACCTTTGGTGTCTTTCATGTACCAAAGCACAAGGTGGTGTGGACACAACCCCACAAGGTGCCCCATGATTGCCCACCCCTCAGGAATACCCTTCTATCTTTGTTAAGTCCAGACCTTGCTTCCACCATCCTATGAGGCCCGGGATGGCCACTAAAGCAAATGGAGACTACAAGACAATGTGTCAGGCTTCTAGAAGCTTCCAGAGTGTCGAGTGGTTTAATTCCCAACATTGGCGGGCTCTAGGCAATACTAGAGCACACTGGCAAGGTGACCAGCATGTCTCTGGACTGTGGGTTTGATGTGGGTATGAGAGAGACACAGAGAAAGAGATTCTACTGGGGGTGGGGGAAGAAGTCCCACTAGAATAAGCCCCCTACCTGCCCCCAGGGGAAACAATGATCCCCAGACTCCAATCAAAGCAATCATGGGTGGGATAAATCCTTTTGGGTTTGTTTCCAATCTGCTTCATACTCAGAACAAATCATTATGACAGGAACAGCAACAATAATAATGATGATGATGATGCTATATCTGAAACTATACTAGCAGTTCCTTTTTAATTTCATTTTATATTTTAGGCAGAGACAGAAACTGAAAGACAGACAGACACACACACACACACACACACACACACAGAGAGAGAGAGAGAGAGAGAGAGAGAGAGAGGCCAGAGCATAAAAACTTCCTTCAGTGCAGTGGGGGCTGGGCTTGAACCTGAGTTGTGCAAGTGGCAAAGCAGTATGCTATCCAGTTAACTGTTTGCCAGCCCAGCAGCCCTCTCTCTCTCTCTCTCTCTCTCTCTCTCCTCTCTCTTTTCAGCCTCAAGTATACCATTCATTTAAAAGAATTTTTATTATCTATTTATTAGATACAATCAGAAATCAAGAGGGAAGGGGGAGATAGAAAGGGCAGGAGACAGAGAGACACCTGCAGCCCTGCTTCACCGCTGGCAAGGCTTTCCCCCTGCTACTGGAGACTGGGGCTTAAACCTGTGTCCTTGTGCATTGTAGCATGTGAGTTCAACTAGTTGCTCCACCACCCAGCCCCAAGTATGCTGTTCATTTAATGCTAATTTTGTTTCAAGACCTGACTCATTTAGCTTGGTACATTTACCTCATTCTTGATAAGCATGATTATTAAGCCTTTACAGGGTCCCTGGCAGCAGGAAAGAGGTTTCCCTCAACTAGAAGGGGCATCTTCTAGGAAAGCATGGAAGAAGAGAGGGGGATTTGAGCACAGAGACCACCAGTTCCTGTGCCACATCCGCGGGCAATCAAAGCTCTCTCAAATCACAGTAGCAGCAGCAACTGTGATTATAAAATCAGCAGTCTGGACTATAAAAATCTGGAAGCAACCCAGGTGTCCAAGAACAAATAAGTGGCTAAGCAAGTTGTGGTCTACATACACAATGGAGTACTACTCAGCTATTAAAAACAGTGAATTCGCCTTCTTTGCCCCATCTGGAATGAAGCTCAAAGGAATCATGTGAATTGAGGTAAGTCATAAAGAGAGGGATGAATATGGGATGATTTCACTCACAGACAGATGTTGAAAAACAATATCAGAAGGGAAAACACTAAGTAGAACCTGAACTGGAGTTGGTGCACTGCACCAAAGTCAAAGACTCTGGGGCGGGTGGGTGGGTGCAGAAGAGTTCAGGTCCTTGAACAGAATGACAGAGGAGGACCTAGTGGGAGTTGTATTGCTCTGTGGAAATGTTATGTCTGTACAAACTATTGTATTTTACTATCAACTGTAAGCCATTAATCCCCTCAAAAAAGAAATAAAAAATAGATGGGCTATTGACTCCATGGAATGCCATTCTGCAATAAAAACATATGATATATTGTGTCCCTTGGGACAAAATGGATGGAACTGGAGGTGACTATGCTTAGTGAAATAAGAGATGAAAGACACCAGCCAATAGATTCCCCACACACAGAATCTAGAGAACTGAAACACAAGAACTTGCCTGTTGTTAAAATTCGGAGGTTCTTGCTGGCTAGGATAGCTTCACGGGCGGGTAACAGATGCGGAGACATACAGCTGGGCAGGGAAGCTGTATTTCTTTGTTCAGGAACAACGATTTATAAACTAAGACAAACTAATCACCAAACAGAACTCTGCTGTCTCTTTGCAGTGGTGCAAGCACTCTCTCTTACTCTGCAACTCTCCAACTCTGGAACTCTGAAACTCTGAAACCCTCTCTCGGGGTTCCTCGGGGCGGGGCCAAGCAGGCCCGTGAAACTAAGAGGACTGATCCAATTCTCTTGGCGGGGGAGAACTAGAACCCAATATAAAGCATACAACAATTTCCCCTTTTCTTTTTAACTAAATGGCTACAGTATCAAGGGTGTGGGGTGAACAGAAACATTTTTTAAATGTACAGGCATTTTTTTAAAAAAGAAACTGGCACAAAAATGGAGAAACATGTAAGCAAGTAACAAGAACCAGTGTGCTGCCAAGGGAAGACCTGAGGGGGCCATTTTTGCCTCTGTGGGCAAAACTTTATCAGCTTAAAAAAACATTTCTTGCCTCTGGGGGGCGTATTTTCTTGCCTCTGGGGGGCGTACTTGCCTCAATGGGCATTTGCATGGGGGCGGGGAACGGCCTAGAGTCCCAAAGGCAGCTGGCTGCAATTTACTTACTATGAAACAAAACTTGTTATTAGCATATTTCTAATAGAGAAAGAATTTGAGACTTTTATATATCAACAATGTCTTTTAACCTTTTGTTACACCCATTCAAGATGGAGTCACGTGGTACTCAGGAAAGGAAACCTCAGGCATGAGAATAATTAGCATAGCCATTGTGCGATCTACCATTTCTAATAGAGAAGGTAATGGAGAGTTTTACATATCAACAAGTCTATTTAACCTTTTGTTTAGACCAACTTAGTTAAAATATATTGCTTGTTAACTAATTTTTACCTCAGACTTTAAATGTAAGTTAATTTTATCTTTATGAGAATTACGTTGAAAACCTTTTTCATTTAACTTTGACTAGTAAGAATTTAGCCTTAAAGTTACTGTTTACCAAACTTTAAACATACACATAAACATGGTCATTAATACACAAGGAGAGAAACCTTTGTTATAAAGACATGTCATTTTAAACACGAATTTAAATCTGTACTGTCTTAGTTGTTGGGGGGGTGCGTTGTCCAGTGGTGGTCTCTTGGGCAGCTTCACTTTTAGGAATTGCAGGTTGCGATCTCTGTACAAATCTCTGCATACTCCAGCTTGTCTGCCTTCAGACCGGACCAGCGACTGGAGATCTTGTGTGCCCAGTTTCGGCAGGGAGCCCGGGGGTCCGGGAGGTCCGGGATAGTTCCAGAATTCATAGCAAGAGGGCAGGTGCGCCAGCTTTGTAGAAGGCGTGGGCCTAGGTGCCCAAGGGTGGCAGCCATGATAGGCCGCCACGGCCCTGCCCCATGGCCCTGCCATGTCTGCTGCCCTGCTCACAGTGGCCGAGCAGCGTGGAGGGATCACACGTCCAGTGTCCTGCGCCACGCGGTGGAGAGCCGGCTCTTGTGGGCTGGCCTGCATACTGGCATTGGGCTCCTGCGTGGTGGCATCAGGCTCCTGCGTGGTGGCATCGGGCTCCTGCATAGTGGCATTGGGCTCCTGCGTGCTGGCATCGGGCTCTTGCGTGGTGGCATCGGGCTCCTGTGTTCTGGCGTCAGCCTCCTGCGGGCTGCGGGGCTGTGGGTGCGGTGTACGGGGTTGTCTGGGCACAGCCGGCTGGCTGGCTGTTTAACCAGGTGGAAACAGCAGCTCTGCGCCTCACCTCTCACCTGCTGGCTATTCCCGCTGGCTGTTCTGAGTTCGCACAAGCGAGTGGAAACCACAGAGTGGTCCAGAGATAAATGTTCCAGAAACAGCAAAACAGTCTCGTGAAGAAAGAGCAGAGGCCTTTGGAGATCTCTTCACAAGCAGAAGAGAAGACCATAGTGCATAGGCAGCCAAATTGTCTTTACTTATCTGAGAGATGCGCAGGTCAGGTCCACGTGGGCGCCATTTGTTGTTAAAATTTCAGAGGCTCCAGCTGGCCTGGCTAGCTTCACGGGCGGGTAACAGAGACGACCAGAGACATACGGCTGGGCAGGGAAGCTGTATTTCTTTATTCAGGAACAACAATTCATAAACTAAGACAAACTAATCACCAAACAAAACTCTGCTGTCTCTTTGCGGCAGTGCAAGCACTCTCTCTTACTCTGCAACTCTCCAACTCTGGAACTCTGGCAGGGTTCCTAGGGGCGGGGCCAAGCAGGCCGCGAAACTAACTGGACTGATCCAATTTTCTTGGTGGGGGAGAACTACCCAATGTAAAGCATACAACACTTGCCAAAAGAAAGAAAGAAAAATCTAGAAGCAAACAACCCATCTCTAAGACTTCTTAGTGGGAACTAGAGAGGCTATCATGTGGCGGGCGAGGGACTGGACTTTGGTGGTATCATCTTACAGTCTAAGTCACAGTTAGCCGCAAATCTAAAAACTCCTTGTAAAAATAAATAAGAACAAATAAGTTAAGAAGTCAGGTGGTGGTGGTGCACTGGTAAAGCAGACATATTACAATTTGCAAGCACATATAACAGTTTGAAAGAGAGGAAGGTTCACAAGTGGTGAAGCAGGTCTGCAGGCATCTCTCCTTCCCTCAGTTTCTCTCTTTTCCTACCCAATACAGAAATAAGTATGTTTATTTTTTAATTATCTTTATTTATTTGATAGAGACAGCCAAAATTTAAGAGGGAAGGGAGAAATGAGAGAGGGACAGAGAGAGAGAGAGAGAGAGAGAGAGAGAGATAGACCTGTAGTGCTGCTTCACTACTAGCAAAGTTTTCCCCCTGCAGATGGGGACTGGGGGCTCAAACCTGGGTCCTGGAACATTGTAACATGCACTCAACCAGGTGTGCCACCACCCAACACCCATAAATAATTTTTGATTGATTAATTAAACACAACAAAACCCAAAATAAAGGAGCTAAATTGTTCTCAGCCACCTCACACCACCTTATCTTGTAATGCTGTCACTTTGTAGAAATTTGTGCTTCTCTCTCTCAAATCAGAAAAGAATGTTCTTCCTCCTTCCTACCAGGTGTCAGGACACAGATGCTGGGAGGTTAAGTGGTTTGGAATCTCCAAGACTGAAGCTCAGCTACTATCAATTAACCACCCTCCTGGAAACAGATCAAGTCTGTATTTGGAGCAGCTGAGAAATCTCAGCCCACCAAAGCCACCCTCTGGAGCCAAAATGTAACAAACAGATGTTATTCTCCTCGACAAGTGAAACACACTTGTGGGTTTTATCCCAGTGTGAAATCACCCCTTCTAGTAGATTCCATGATCCATGCACGAGTCCCTAAAATGCAGGGAAATAAATAGATGAAGGAAGCTGTCACTGGCATGAGGACTCGGCTCAGCTTGAAGGGGGGTAGTTCTTTTGTGAATAGAACAGAAGTACTTGCAAAGATGGAAGCCCACTTCCTGTTCTACAGCTGGTCAGAGGGAGCAGACCTGGGAGTCTCCACTTGGGGAAGTAAGGAGGAGATGCCCTGATCTCTACAAGGAGGCTGTTTTCACAAGTAGAGGTGGGGTCTTTGCCCTCCAGCTCTCAGAACCCCTCGTGATGAAATGCAAAGTCCTAGCAGGGGTGTTTAATTGATCAACTCTGCAGGTATCTCTTGGGAGTTTTCCTAGGGCCCAAGTTCATGTTTAAAGCTGATCGACTGGTTCCTGGTGCTGGCACACCCAGCTAAGGACACATGTTGCAATGCACATGGGCCAGTGTGAAATCACCCGTTCTAGTGATTCCATGATCCATGCATGAGTCACTAAAAATTGATTGCCAAGTGACATCTCTGGTTAAGTTCAAGCCGTTGATGTGGGCATTTTCCTGGTGGCCACTAATGGCTGTTGTTCTGCTTAAGCCAACCTTAACTGACAGCTTAATCCTAAAGACTGACAATATATGATCCCTTCTATAGCTGGGTAGAGAAAAATGAAACCAGACTGTGGAATCTTGAGGCCAGAGTTCAAACATGGGCCTTTCTATAAAAGTTTGCAGAGGAGCAAGCTGAAAGAAATCTGGAGGCTGGGCAGTGAAACACCCAGTTAAGTGCACATTATATGAAGCTTAAGGACCCAATTAAAGATCCTGGTTTGAGGGGGCCAGGCAGTAGAGCACCCAGTTAAGTGGTCATCTTACAGTGCAAAAGGACCCAGGTTCAAAGCCCCTGGTTCCCACCTGCAGGAGGAAAGCTTCACGAGTGGTGACGCAGGGCTGCAAATGTCTCTTTGTCTCTCTCCCTCTCTATCTCCCTCTCCTCTCTCAATTTCTCTCTGTCTCAATCCAATAATAAATGAATAATAATTTAAAAGTAGAGAGTCCTGGTTCTATCTACCAGCACCTCACCTACGGGGGGGGGGGGAGGTTCGCTTCATAAGCGGTAAAGAAGGCATACAGGTGTCTTTCTTTCTTTATTCTTATCTATCTTCCCCTTCCCTCTCAATTTCTCTCTGTGCTATCCAATAAAAAAAGGCCACCAGGAGCAGTAGATTCATAATACTGGCACTGAGCCCCAGCAATAACCCTGGAGGAAAAGAAAGAGAGAGAGAGAGAGAGAGAGGAAGGAAGAGAGGAAGAAAGAAAAAAGTCAGTGAAATAAAGACAATCATGTTGTCCTAGTAATAAATGCCACAGGAGGTGATTACAAGGCCCCCAGCACATACAACTGAAGCAAAACCTGAAAACCAGAGTCTGGAAGCACAGAGATCGTTTCTAGAAACTTCCTATTCTCCTTGGCCATGAATAAACAGCAAGTTGACAGTAAAGCCCTGGCATAAGAGATCAGCATGAAAAGAGTCAACAGCAGAATAATCATTTTGTTCATCTCATCCTTGACCACAGAGCCAAAACTGTCAGCAGGAGCGTCATATCCTAGCTCACAGTCATGTTCTATTTCTCCCACTTCCATGTGTGCACAGTAACACAGTCATGTAAGAAAAAGGCATACTTTTCACATGAACAGGTATGTGAACAGAAACATTGTGTGTGCAAGGAATATATGCAGGCCAGGAACACAGGTGCATACACACAAAGAACATTGAAAACAAGGAACACATGCATACATTTGTGTATACACATGAAAAAGAAACACATATTTGCCAGGGATACAAGCATGCAATTAACACATATGCATACAAAAATATTTTGCATAGCAGGAACACATGCATGAATCCAAAGAGCATTGTGCACATGTGTAGAAAGAAGCATGGCCTTCCAGGGGCATGCACACACGTGCCTGCACTCCATGCTCACACACTTCCAAGGAACACATGTGCACACAAGGAATGAAACAAACACACATGCATGGATAGGATCACATTTGCAAACACACACTCCTGTTCACACATGCACACCCTCACTCACATGTGTATACACACCCAGCACACACAAGAGTATCCCTGACATTTGACAGAGCTCTTACATGTCTTGGCCCCAAGCCTCGCCTCTCTGCACGCATACCTGAGACAGCCCTCCAGGGTGCACCCCCACCCCACCTCCATTCCTCTCCATGCAGCCCTAGGCTGTTCCCCCAGGCCTGCCAGCAGTGGGGCAGCCACTTGGAGCTGTGTGACATATCAATCCTGGCTCTGAATCCCCATTCCTCACCAAAGCAATCAGCAAGCGCTTTATTGCAATCCTGCTCCTTGATGCTTGTCCGGTCATTAACCTTAACAATGTCAGCGTGTTCACAAGCTGTTGGCTGAGTTAACTTGTGAGCACGCCGCTAGTGATGGGAGCACTAGCCCATCACTCAGCCCAGGCACCTGTGGTCTGAGATGGACTGTCCCCGCAGGTGGGGAGGGCATTGGGGAGGAGGGTTGGTGACCCAGAATGATCCAGAGCATTTCAGGTTCAAGCTGCTGAAGCCACCAACTGCCATTAGCACCAATGGCTAGTAAAACCGCTGATTAATAACAAGGAGCTGATTGGCTCCCCACCTGCAGGGGAGACACTTCACAAGCGGTGAAGCAGGTCTGCAAGTGTCTATCTTTCTCTCTCCCCCTCTGTCTTCCCCTCCTATCTCCATTTCTCCCTCTCCTATCTAACAAAATGGAAGAAATGGCCACTAGGAGTAGTAGAATCTTAGTGCCAGCACCAAGCCCCAGTGATAACTCTACAGGCCAAAAAAAAAAAAAAGTAGCTGAGGACTGAGGAGACAGCATAATGGTGATTCAAAGAAGCCTTCATGCCTGAAGCTCCAAAGGTCTTGTGTTCAGTCCCCAACACCACCATAAGCCAGAGCAGAGCTTAAAAATAATACCCCAGATTACATCAAATCGATGGGGTCTACAGTCAATAATATCTATACAGCTTTCCCATATTTGGGAGCTACTCTCTTCCCTGATGCAGCTTTCTGGTCCTTTTTCCAGCCATGATATCATTTCCCAAGACAATAACTTGGACCCACTTGCATATCAGATGTCAGGCTCAGGGAAAAAATAATAGTATAGTAATGGCCCTTTGGAATATAACTAAAATGGGCCTACTAGCTATCTTCAAAATGGAGGAACCCCCTCCCCCAAATCTTCATCAGCACTATTACAGCCTTTAGGTTCATGACTAGTGAACAATTTGTTTGGTTTTATAAGTTAACTCTTCTTTCATTCACCAGGTTCTAGCATGATGCCAACCAGTCTTCACTGAGTATACAACCCCACCAATGTGTCCTGGAGCCCTACTTCCCCAGAGCTCTGCCCCACCAGGGAAAGAGAGAGAGGCAGGCTGGGAGGACAGATGGACCTGTCAACACCCATGCTCAGCAGGGAGCAATTACAGAAGCCAGACCTTCCACCTTCTGCATCCCACAACGACCTTGGGTCCATATTCCCAGAGGGATAAAGAATAGGAAACTTATCAGGGGAGGGGATGGGATACGGAGTTCTGGTGATGGGAATTGTGCGGAGTTGTACCCCTCTTATCCTATGGTTTTTGTCAGTGTTTCCTTTTTATAAATTAAAACTAAAACTAATAATAATAATAATTGTTTCTTATTATTTGGGGGTTAAAACTAATTTACTTAATTATTATTGGGTGATTAAAAATAATAATTCAGTAAAAAAAATAAAAGTAGCTTACTGGAATCAGGAGATAACTCACCAAATAGGGTGCATACTTCCCCAGGCACAGTAACCTGGGTTCTTGCCCACAAAGAGGAGAAGCTTCACAAGCAATGAGACAGTGCCATGGTGTCTCTCCTCTTTCTCTCTCCCTTTTAGTCTTTTTTGCCTACCTTCTTCTTCTAGCGTTTGCTCTTCTTTCGTAGCCAGTCAACAGCGTCAGGTTGAGACTAATGTAAAGTTTCGAGACTTCCTTTGAATCTGGAGAGGTGGCAGTTGACTATGTGGGTCATAATCTGTCTGTAGCCGCAGGGGCAGTTCAGGTCGTCTCTGGCTCCCCAGCGATGGAACATAGCGGCGCACCGGCCATGGCCTGTTCGATAGTGATTGAGGAGGGCCCAATCATAACGTGCTAGGTCAAAGCCGGGTTGACGCTTGCAGGGGTCTGTGATGAGGTGTTTGTTCTTTACCTCAGCTGACTGCCAACTCTGTTTCCAAGAGTCTGGAACAGAGAAGTTCAGTGTAGGCGTAGGAGACCAGATTGGGTGACGAGACGTCAAGCGTTAAACAGGGTGGGCGAAGATATCCGCGTATATTGGCAGGTCCGGTCGAGCGTAGACATGGGAAATGAACTTAGATGATGCCGCATCCCGACGAATATCTGGTGGGGCGATGTTGCTAAGAACTGGCAGCCATGGAACCGGGGTGGAAAGGATGGTTCCAGAAATTATCCTCATGGAGGAATATAATTTGGATCGACCAAGTGGACATGGGGGCTACGGAACCACGCTGGGGCACAGTATTCTGCAGTGGAATAGCATAATGCCAGAGAGGATGATCGTAGTGTGGAAGCGCTCGCGCCCCATGAGGAGCTGGCCAGTCTTGCAATGATGTTATTCCTCGCGCCCACCTTTGCTGCAGTTTTTATGAGATGTTCGTGAAATGACAGGGTGTGATTGAGAGTAATACCAAGATAGACTGGCTGGGTTTCATGCCGGATTCTCGTATCGTCAAGCTGCACATTAAGCTCACGCGAGGCCGAGGCATGGTGTAGATGGAAAACAGATGATACCGTTTTTTGCAGTGCTAGGGATTAGTCTCCATTTTTTACAGTAATCAGATATCAGAGACATGTCTCTCATGAGTGTTTCCTCGAGGATGTCAAACTTGGATGCCTGAGTTGCACAGCAGATGTCATCGGCGTAGATGAACTTCCTTGAAGAAGTTTCTGGGAGGTCATTGATGTAAATATTAAATAGCTTAGGAGCCAGAACAGAGCCCTGGGGTAGGCCACTTGAGACAACTCTCCATTTGCTAGACTTGTCACCCAGATGCACCCGGAATCTTCTGTTTTGGAGAAGAAACGATATAGTGTTGGCCACCCATGGAGGCAGGCATCTTGAGATCTTGACTAGGAGACCACGGTGCCAGACCGTGTCATAGGCTGCTGTGAGATCAACAAAGATAGCACCCGTCTTTAAATTCTTCTGGAATCCATTTTCAATGTAAGTTGAGAGGGCCAGGACTTGTTCGCAGGTAGATCTTCCTGGACGGAAACCAGCTTGGGCAGGTGATAGGAATTTCTCTGTAAGAGGAGAAATACGTGACAGAAGCAGCCTCTCAAGGAGTTTGTAACACATGGAAAGAAGAGAAATTGGCCTATAGCTGGCGGCCAGTGTTGGGTCTTTCTTTGGTTTCAAAACTGCTATTATCTTCGCACGATGCCAAATTTGGGGCATAGATTCGGATTCCAAGATGTGGGACAGGAATGTAGTGAGCCACTTCTTTGCCGCGGGGCCCAAGTTAAGAATGAGTTCTGGGGTGATGTTATCATAGCCAGCAGCCGTTCCCGGTTTAACCCTCTTCAAAGTGTCTTCCAGTTCAGACAGTGTAAAGGGAGAGAGTTTTGGAGATGGACAAGATAAACGGAAGTGGGATGACCACTCATGGGAAATTTCTCTTTTCCAGACTGGACGATCTTAGCACATCCAACATGAGTTAGGTGACTGGCCACTGAGTTTGGAGATACGGGAGCATGGGAGACGGGAGAGGGTTGGCTACCGGCACCCAGACTATGAAGAAGCTTCCAGGCCTTCCTACTTGAGTGGGTGAAGTTCAGACTTCCCGTGAGTTGTTGCCAGCGGGCTTGGCGTGCTGCAACCAGGGAGGCAATGAGATGGTCAGCCACATCTGGGTCGCCCAACTCATCATGCTGCTTTAGTAGTTGCTCGCATTCAGCATCAAGACAAGGCGTATAGTTAGCATGTCTCCCACGAGGAATAGCTTGGGAAGCTGCTTTGAAGATGGCTTGGTGGAAGCGCCTGTAGGAATCTTCAGAGGGGATAGAGTTAATTGGAATTGCAGGAATAGATTTGTTGGTAAGATCACTGAACAGACGCCAGTTTGCTTTCCGAAAGTTCCATCTTAGTGTCTCTGAGCACAGAATCAGTGGGAGCTGGAGACCAATGTGGATGATAGCTGGGCGGTGACGACTGTGTGGGAAGATCTTGAGAACTTATCTCGCAGTGGGAAAGGCTTGGCCGTTGACTGTGCTAATCCAGCACAGGTCGGGTGACAAGTCTTTATTCCATCCAGCACTGTGAAAAGAGCCTGGCTGTTTGGGATCATATAATAGGGAGAGGTCATTCGCTGAAGCCCAGTCAGCTAAGATAGAGCCGTCAGCACGAGTGGAGGAATATCCCCAGTCTTGGTGATGACTATTAAAGTCTCCAACGTAAACGGCTGGGTGACTCGGGTTAGGCAGGACCTCATTATCCCATGAGGCACTGGGAGGCTTATATACGTTGACGAGCTGAATAGTTCCAATAGTAATGGAACCATTTGTCTACCTGAAAAAAAATATTAGTCTTCCAGAAGCAGAAGAATCCTGCAGGCATGGAGCCAGGACTTTGCATGTGAGCCATTCCACCTCTCCTACATTGTTTTTTCACTCAGATAAAAAACAGAGAGGTAGAGGCAGATGGGGGAGAGATAAACCAGCCCTGAAGCTTCCCCTGGTTCTGTGACACCTCCCATGTGGTGCTGGGGCTTAGTTTTTGCAAATGGCAAGACAAATGCCCTATCCAGTGAGTTCTCTGCCTGGCTCCATGAGATAACTTTACTTATTAATGAATTAATGAATTAATTAATTAATTATTGTTGCTGCTATTTTTGTTATCACTGAAGATTTACCACTCCAGAATGACTTGCAGATAGAGAAGCAGAGAGGCAGGGAAGTAGCACAGCAAGTTAAGTGCACATAGTGCAAAATGTAAGGACCTACATAAGGATCCCAGTCTGAGCCCCCGGCTCCCCACCTGCGGTGTATGAGGGGGGGGTCATATCACAAGTGGTGAAGCATGTCAGCAGGTGTCTATCTTTCTCTGTCCCTCTCTATCTTCCATCCTTTCTCAATTCCTCTGTCCTGTCTAATAAAATGGGGGGGGGAATGGTTGTATGAGCAGTGGATTCATAGTGCTGGCACCTAGTTCCAGCAATAAACCTGGAGGCAAAAAATGAGAGAGAGAGAGAGAGAGAGAGAGAGAAGCAAAGACTTAGGAGGGCAGGGAGAGAAAGCAAGAGGGTGTGAAAGCAAGAGGATGAAGTAGATGAAGAGAAACAACACAGCACCTCAGTTTCATTCATGCTGCTCACATATGATTTCAGGGTTTGAACCCAGGGATTTCTGCTTCACTAGCCATGCCCCACACCTGGTGAGCCAGCCACAGCCCTTCTTGCTTGATTTTATACATACTTCCATGGATACAAGAATTTATAGGGGCTCAATAAAAACTTGCCATTGGCAGGGTGATATTTTTCCCCCCAGGTGTCACAAAAGCAAACTGTGCTTTTGGCTGCTACAAAAAAGAAAGAAAATGAGGTTGGGGTTGGGGGTGGGTGTCGGGTGGTGGTGCATCGAGTTAAACATACCAAGTACAAAGCATAAGGACCGGCAAAAGGATCCCAGTTCAAGCCCCTGGCTCCACACCTGCAGGGGAGTGACTTCACAAGTGGTGAAATAGGTCTGCAGCTGTCTATCTTTCTCTAACTTCTTCTCTATCTTCCCCATCTCTCT
Organism: Erinaceus europaeus; assembly: GCF_950295315.1. Taxonomy (NCBI): domain Eukaryota; kingdom Metazoa; phylum Chordata; class Mammalia; order Eulipotyphla; family Erinaceidae; genus Erinaceus; species Erinaceus europaeus. The sequence goes on from NC_080176.1 coordinate 29,944,214, forward strand.
TAATTTCTCTCTGTCCTATCCAAAAAAGATTTAAAAAAAAGTGGTCATAGGAGCAGTGGACTCATAATGCTGGCACCGAGCCCCAGCGATAACCCTGGAGGCAAAGAAAAAAGAAAGAAGGAAAGAAATAAAGAAAGAAAGAGAGAAAGAAGGAAAGAAAGAAAGAAAGAAAGAAAGAAAGCAAACAATAGAGAAAGAAAGAAGAGGGAAGGAAGGAGGGAGGGAAGGAAGGAAGGAAGGAAGGAAGGAAGGAAGGAAGAAAATAAGGGGGGAAACAGTCACTGGCAATGGTAAGAGTCTTGTCAGCACTGAGCCCCAGTGACAACTTTGGCAGCTCATGAAGTTTCCCTCCAGCCCGCAGATGGAACTGACCAAGGATCTTGAACACAGGTGCTAGAAAATGGTAACTCAGGCACTCTCCCACATGTGCCCCCTTTCAGTCCCTGTCTCTGTCTTCCCCTCTCTGCCTCTATCTGAAAAATAAAATAAAAGCTGGCTGGGAGAAGTGAAGTAGCGGTGAAAAAAATGAGTCATGCTGTAGGCGCGTAGCTGTGCAGGGATCTCTTTGCACACCTGTTTGTGTGGCTGGCAGTAGGTAGACGCTAGGAGAGAAATTGCCTGGTTCTGTGGTAGGTCCATTTCCAAGATTCTAAGGAAGTGAGAGAAAGAAGCCCTGGGAAGACCAAGACCCTGTGCTGTATCAGCCTTCAGTGGCTAGAGGAAGATTAAAGATTAAAGAACTAAGGGTTTGCTGGTTCTGATGCACTGCTGTGTTCCTGTTACTCTCACAAATGCTTGCTAGAACCATCTTCTTCACATGCTGACTTTCCACCTAAACATGGGATCTTGGGGGAAAACCCTCCATTCACCCACCTACAAAAAGACTATTATTCTCCCTCTTTTCCTTTTGCCTCCAGGGTTATCATTGGGACTCAGTGCTGGCATTATGAATCCACTGCTCTTGGTGTTTTTTTTTTCTTCACATTTTTACTGGATAGGACAGAGAGAAAGGGAGAGAGAAGGGGAAAAAGAGAGACACCTGCAGACCTGCTTTAGGGTTTGTGAAACATTCCCTCTGAAAGTAGGGAGCTGGGGACTTCAACCACGATCCTCAAAAAGACCCTTACACTTAGTACTATATGTATTTAACTGGATGTACCACCACCTGATCCTCAAGACTGTTATTCGCCAACTCCTTTTCAGACTAGCCCATGCCTAAAAGCATTTAAATGCTGTCTTACTTACATATATGAATATGTATGTATATGTACAAATGTACATATGCATTTTTTATTTGCTAGAACAGAGAGAAATTGAAAGAGGAGACAGAGATAGGGAGAAGAGAGAGAGAGAAAGAGAGACCTGCATCACTCCTTCACCACTCATGAAAACTGTCCCATGCAGGTGGGTGATCTTGAATCCTGGTCCTTATACTTGGTAATAATGTACATGCTCAATTGGGTGCACCACACCACTGCCCAGTCCCTAGATGCTTTGAATGACAGACTGGGGAACCAAGATCCAGACTTTAATATGAGGGTTGGGGAGATAGCATAATGGTTATGCAAATAGACCTTCATGTCTGAGGCACCCAAGATCCCAAGTTGAATTCCCAGCACCATCATAAATCAGAGCTGAACAGTGCTCTGTTAAGAAAGAAAGAAAGAGAAGAAAGAAAGAAAGAAAGAAAGAAAGGAAGGAAGAAAGAAAGATTTTTTAAAAATTCACCAATATGGAAAGACTTCAGAATGTGTGAGGAAACCTCACTTAGTATGTCTCTCTTTTTTCCCCCTCTCTATCTTTCCCTCTCCTCTCAATTTCTCTCTGTCTTGTCAAATAAAATGAGGGCTGAAGCTGCCTGATACCTCTCAACATAGATTCTTTAGAGGGGCTTCCTTTTCTTCCTTCCTTCTTTTCTTCCTTCCTTCTTTTCTCTTTCTTTCCTTCTTACTTTCTTTCTCTTTCCTCCCCCCCTCAAAGCACTGCTCAGTTCTGTTTTGTGCTGGGGAATAAACCTGGGACTTTGGATCCTCAGGCATGAGAATCTATTTGCATAACCATTATGCTCTCTACCCCCACCCAAGGTCCTTATTTTCTTCTTTATTTTTATTTTTTTATTGCCAGCCATTTATTTATCAATGTTATCACTGGGGCTCAATGCCTGCACAGCAAATCCAATTGTCCTGGTGGCTTCCTTTCTTCTTTTTTTTTTATTTGATAGGACAGAGAGAAATTGAGAGGGGAGGAAGAGACAGAGGGAAAGAGAAAGAAGTACCTGCAGCTCTACTTCACCACTTGTGAAACTTCTTTCCTGCAGATGAGAACCAGGAGCTTGAGCCCGGGTCCTTGTGCTCTGTAACCTGCCTTCTCTACTGGATACACCACCACCTGGCCCCCTTTGAAGGGACTTCAATTCTTCCTTCTTTCTCCCCTGTGGGAGATTATATCAGATAACCCCAGGGATGGAGGGGAACTCTAGAGATACCTATCTGATCTAGGAGCAAGCAGGTTCAGAGGAGTTAAGTCCCTTCCCCTAGGTCACACAGCAACTGAGTGGCAAGACCCAGAGACCATCAGACAGTGATAAGTTCCCAGACCCCTCCTGGTCCTGGCTCATCTGTCTGGCTTCTCATCTGGCCTGACAGCCTCTGACTGATTCTGTGACACTCAGCCATCACTCTGACACATCTTGCAGAGGCTGTCAACAGAATGGTAAAAGCTCATCTCTGCTTACACATCACCCTCCTGGCAACATCCTCTGCAAGGAACAAAAAGTGGGTGCTGCCAGTGCCTCCTCCTCCAGCTTATTCGAAATGTCAAAGCCAGTCTCATAAACACTTAGGTGGTTTCTCCTGTTACCAGTATTCCAAACGTTTTCATCTGTGTCAGCCTCCAGATATTTTGGGAAGCTCTGACCGTGTGTATCATGTTCCAGAGGATACTGGAGTAATCCCCTCACCCCCCGTCAGGGTTATCACTAGGGCTCTGTGCTAGTATTACTAACCCTCTGCTCCTGGAGGCCATTTTCCCCATTTTTATAGGATAAGACAGAGGGGAATTAAAAGGGGAGAGGGAAAGAGAAAGAGAGACACCTGCAGACCTGCTTCATCACTCGCAAAGCTTCCCCCTTGCAGGTGGGGAGCAGGGACTTGAACCTGGATCCTTGTGCTTAGTGTTAGTACTATGTGCACTTAACTGAGTGTGTCACCTCTTGGCCCCACTGTCCTGACTGTTTTTCTGAGGAAACCAGCCACCGACCAGGTCCTCCCCTTGCCCCCCTCCCCCATGAGAAGAACAAGTCCCACCATCCCAGGCCCAGGCCACCTTTTCAGCAGGGCCAAATCTGCAGAGCTCAGTGAGAGACTGGGAGAGGGGCCAGCCTGCAGCTGTCTGTGCACGAAATTAATTCCCATCCCTGCCGAAATCAGTTCCCTCTTAAAAGACAGAAATCAAATTACCTAAGTTCCTCTGCTGGGAGAGTCGCGGGCTCTGCATCCTGATGATTAACAGTACAATGGCACTTAAAAACCCATGTCCGCCTTTCTTTTTCTAAAAAATTCTTTTTCTTTCTTTCTTTCTTTCTTTCTTTCTTTTTGCTCTCATAAGTGCACTTTATTATTATTTTTTTGTTATATGGGTGGGGAAAAGACTTATGACAATAATTCAGGAAGGAGTATTTTAAAAAATCAAAGTTGGGCCAGGTGGTGGCATGCCTGATTAAGCACTCACATTACAGTGGGCAAGGACCCAGGTTCAAGACCTCGGTTCCCACGTGCAGGTGGAAAGATTTGCTAGTGGTAAAGCAGGTATGCAGATGTCTCTCTATCTCTCCCCCCTCCTCCCTCTCAATGTCTCTGTCTCTATCCAATAATAAATAAATAAATGGAGAAAAAAACTCCTTGTTGCAAAATAAAACTCAACATGCTGGAACCATAAAATGATAAAAATATGGGGGAAGGGGCCGGATGGTGGCACACCTGGTTGAGCACACATCTTACAATGCACAAGGATACAGGTTCAAGCCCCCAGTCCCCACCTGCAGGAGGAAAACGTCACAAGTGGTGAAGCAGGGCTGGAAGTGTCTTTCTCCCTCTCTATATCCCCCCTTCCTCTCAATTTCTAGCTGTCACTATCGAATAAAAATAATAAAGAAAAGAAAATATATGAGGGAAAGATTTCTTTAATTTTAGAATGCAAAAGCCTAGTAAAGCCCAGAAGACATCACACCAGACTGATAGATGCAGATATGCAAAACTGAAAAAAAAAGACTTGTACACAATAAATTACATCAAAACAAAACACAAATGGAAACAATTTTGTGAATATGCAAGAGCATTTTAGTGGGTTAGGCGATGGTGCACCGGGTTAAGTGCACATTGTACAAAGTGAAAGGATATCCCGAAGGATCCAGGTTCGAGGCCCCATCTCCCCACCTGCAGGGGAGACACTTCCCAAGCAGTGAAGCAGATCTGCAGGTGTCTTCCTCTCCCCTTCTCTATTTTCCCCTCCCCCTCTCTATTTCTCTCTGTCCTATCCAATAAAACAGAAGCAGTGGGTTCGTAGTGCTGGCACCAAGCCCCAGCAATAACCCTAGAGGCAAAAAAAATTTAAATTAAAATCACTATATACATATAATATATATATAATCAATATATATGTTTCAGTGTTTCTAAACTGATTAACAGTATGTTTCTTTAAAAATAATACACCTGCTTTAGACTCAGATTTCAATTCAGCAACTCAGGTCTACCTATGAACGACCTTGCATGACTTGCCATAACAGAGCCTAACTTACTGAGCTGGGATTTTATCAAGGAAGGACACTTCTGCAGAGCTTTTACCAGAACAAAGCAGACCACCCTGGTGTGAGGAGTAACACTATAAACATCCAGAATAAAGGTCAAGACAAAGAGAAAAATTGAAGCAAAGGAAGACTGTGAAAAACTCAGGGATGTGGGGTGGGGTGGGGTATAAATGATTCTTCCTCATGACCCTTCAAGTCAAACAAAGCTGGGTGAGCTGGGTTCTCTTTCTCCACAGAGATGGCGAGAACAGGTGTGAAAAATGTCTACTAACCTGGGGGCCAGGCAGTAGCACAGTGGGTTAAATGCACATGGCGCGAAGCGTGAAAAACGATGTAAGGCTCCCCACCTGCAGGGGGGTCGCTTCACAGGTGGTGAAGCAGGTCTGCAGGTGTCTATCTTTCTCTCCTCCCTCTATCTTCCCCTCCTCTCTCCATTTATCTTTGTCCTATCCAACGACAACAACAAAATTGGGGGGGGGGGGAATAGCCTCCAGGAGCAGTGGATTCATAATGCAAGCACCGAGTTCCAGCAATAACCCTAGAAACAAACAAACAAACAAAAAACCACTAACCTGGACTACCACCTTGGCTGGTAGGTCTACCTCTTGGTCACCAAACCCTTACCAGGACCCTGGCATCAGGAAAAGGGACATCTTATGAATGGTTAAGTACACAGAGTACCATGAACAAGAACCCTGGTTCAAGCCCTTACTCCCCAGCAGAAGGGAGGGGACACTTGACTAGCAGTGAAGCAGTACTGTAGGTCTCTTTCTCTCTCCACCTCATCTCAATTTCTCTCTATTCTATCAAATAAAATAGGAAAATAAATAAATAAATAAGGAAAATGTCCACCAGGCGCAGTGAATTTGTAGTGCCAGCATCAATCCCAGGCAATAACCTTGAAGGAGAAGAAATAAGAGAGAGGGGGGAGGGAGTGGGAAAGGGAGAGAAAGAGGGTGGGGGTGGTTTTTGGCGCATGTGGCTGAGTGCACATGTTATAGTGTGCAAGGACCTGGGTTCAAGCCTGCAGTCCTCACATGTAGGGGGAGAGCTTTGCGAGTGGTAAAGCAGGGCTGCAGGTGTCTCTCTGTCTCTCTTCCTCTCTGTCCCCCCTCCTTTCAATTTTTGACTGTCTCTATCCAATAAACAAATAAATAAAATTAAAATATTTAAAAGAGAGAGGAAGGAAGTAAAAAAAAGGGAAGAGAAAGGGATTTCCCTCAAGCAGAAGGCAGGGGATGTCACCAGAGCAGTCTGGAAGAAGACAATGGAGCAGGCCCTATGTTCTGGGACCCCTGGTCTCATGCCAAGTCTTTTTTAGAAAGTTCTAATCTCTCTACCACCACCTCCACCATTCCTCTCATCCTGGCCTAGTTCCTAATATTTATATTTTAAATGTATTTATAACTATTTTTTCTGCCTATTTTTTTATTTGATAGGAAAGAGAGAAATCAAGAGAGGAGAGGGAGAAGGAAGGGGAGAGAAAATGACAGACACCTGCAGACCTGCTTTACCACTCATGAAGTTTCCAACCTGTAGGTGAGAATCGGGGGCTCGAACCCAGGTTCTTGAATATTGTAAAGTGTGTGTTACTAGGTGTGTTACTGTCTGGCTCACTATTTTTATTTTTTAATCAGAAAGAGAGAAACTCAGAGTGAATGGGAAGAGAGAGAGAGAGAGAGACAGAAAGAGAGAGAGAGAGAGAGAGAGAGAGCGCTGCAGCCCTACTTCACCACTTGCCCATCTTCTCATTGCAGGTGAGGACTGGGGGGTGAACTCCCAGCTGATTTCACCACACAAATCATCACAACCTGGTTCTAAAGGACTTGGCATCCATCATGGCCAGGCTGATAGACCACACACACACACACACACACATACACACACACACACACACACACACACACACACACACACACACACACACACACACGCGACACAGCAGGATGAGGAAAGGAGAATAGAAGGAGTCATAGCTTACAAATGCAAATCTGTAAAGACTGTGAGCTTCTAGTAATTTCTTTCTGTGGAAAAAAATATATACCTCCATTTGCTTCCTGGCCAGAATATTGTAGCTTTCTCCATGCATGTCTGAAAAACTGATCTCATAAGTCAAGGCATTTTGGAGGCAGAACAGACCATGTAAATATGGCAATGGGACTTGCATTTCTCAGGTGTTTGTTTGTTTGTTTTAAAATTGCCTCTAGGATTATAGCTGGGGCTTGGTGTCGAAACCACTGCTCCTGATGGCCATTTTTTTCTTTTCTTTTTTCTACTTCATTGAATAGGACACAGAGAAATTGAGAGAGGAGGGGAGATAGAGAGGGAGAGAGACAGAGAGACACCTGCAGACCTGCTTCATCAGGTATTAAGTGCTCCCCCTTGCAGGTGGGGAGCAGGAACTTGAACTTGGATCCTTGTGCATGATGTGTGCTCAACCAGGTGCACTACCACCCAGCCCCAGCCTCTCACACTTTGCAGTTTATAAAGCACTTCTGCATTACTGGCCTCATTTACAAGATCCTCAGTTCAGGGCAGTGATCTCTCCCTGCTCAGAGACAGGAAAAGAAACAGAAGGAGACAGACATTCACTGACAAACACCCACTCCACAGCAGACCAGGGGTCAAGACCTCAGACACACTACCCCAGCCTGACCAAATGTAACTGGGAATAAGTTACCAAGATTTTGCACTACCCAAGGGTGGAGTTTAATAAAAGGTAGAGCCACTCAGATCCCTTCCAAACCAGAGGTGAAGGCAGTTCCCTCGGAAAAATCAGAAGTCTGCACTGGAGAGAAGACTAGCTGACAGATGCCATTGCCTCCAACCACCCTCCCACTTGTGGTGTACTGGAAACCATTTTCTTAAGCCCAGGCAATGGCGCATCTGGTTTTGACCACACATTGCCATGTGCAAGGACCTGGGTTCCAGCTCCCAGTCCCCAACAGCAGGGGGAAAGCTTCACGAGTGGTGAAGAAGGTCTGCAGATGTCTCTCTTTCTCCCTCTCTATCTCCCCTCTCCCTTTCTTCTCAGTTTCTCTGTCCTATCAAGTAAAAAGGGAAAAAAGGCTGCCAAGTAGATTCTTTGTGGAGGCACTGAGTCCTATCAATCAACCTGGTAATACAAATTTAAAAATAAATGATATATAAGAAAACTAGCCACTTTCTTCCCTCTTGATGATGATTATTTTGGTGATGTGTATATTATTTCTGCCACAAGGGTTGTCACTGGGGCTCAGTCACTGAGCTTGCCCAATTTCATTGTTCCTGATGGTCATTTTTAATTTTTTAAATTATCTTTATTTATTTGTTGGATAGAGACAGTCAGAAATCAAGACAGGAGGGGGAGAGGGAGAGAGGGACACCTCAGTGGGGTTCACACAGTGGTCTAAACGAGTTAAGCACACATAGTATGAAGTATGAGGACCTGCATAAGGATCCCGGTTCAAGATGCCAACCCAGCTCCCCACCTGTGGGGGGGGTCTCTTCACAAGCAGTGAGACAGGTCTGCAGGTATCTCTCTCCCTCTCCCTCTCTATTTCCCCCTCCTCTCTCAATTTCACCCTGTTCTATCCAATAAAATGGAAAAAATGGTCATCAGGAGAGGGGGATTCATAGCTCCAGCACCAGAGAGAGAGAGACCCACAACACTGCTTCACCACTCGAAAAGCTTTCCCTCAGCAGGTGGGGACCAGGGGCTCAAACCTGGCTCCTTGTGTATTGCAACATGTGCACTCAACCAGGTGCACCATCACCTGGCCTTTTTTTTTTTCTTTTATACAGTGTGAGTGACAGAGAGAAAAAGCAAGAAGGAAAGAGGAGAGACCCCTTCAGGCTTGCTCCACCACTGGTGAAGCTTCCCCTGATGCAGGTGGGGACCTGGAGCTTGAACCCGGGTCCTTGTGCATGGTAGCATGTATGCTCACCTAGGTAGGCCACCACCCAGCCCTATTGAGTGAGTGACTGATACCCTGCCCAGTGATTGAGGGCACAAACTCAGTGCTGGTATAGTTGCATTAAAAGGAGCAGGACACTTAGAATAAGGGAGAAGCAATTACTCTGTGGATCGCTTTTATCTGCATACACTTGTGAAAAGGTCAGACCCAACTAAGAACTGTGAGCTGGAGTCCTTTCAGTGGAAAGATAATCTTACTATTTGAGGCAGGTGGCAAGCATCCCAGAACAACCATAAGAAAAAAGCCTGCATGCTTGGGACATCTGCCTTCAGGACTCTGATGGGTTGCCTAAGCTCACTGTGTTTGCCAGAGGATGGAGTTAGCTTGGAAGTGGCATGCCAGTAGATTCAAGTTCCTACAGGCTGTGAGACCTGGTGGACCAGCTTCCATTTGGAGTCTTGCATTCATCTGTGCTAAACAGGAATATTTGTGGGCCCTAGGTAAGATCAATGGGGTAAGCAGTATTTACAAACTTTCCTCATGTTTGTGAGCTACTCTCTCCCCTAATCCAGTTTTCTAGACCTATTCTCAAGTTCTGACACCATCTTCCCAGAAAATAGTTTAGTCCACCTGCATGTTAACTATCAGGTTCAGGAAAAAACTACTAAAGTCATGGGACCCTTGGAATATAGCTAAAATAGACCTAGCCTTAACCTTAAAAAGAAAAATACCTAAAGATTCTAAGCATTTTCCAAAATAGAAACCCCTAATTTTATCTGTTCTTTTCCTATCTTTGTGTTCCTGTTTATTAAACAGTTTTCCCTGCTTTATATCTTACTACCTTTTAGCCACCAAGATGCAGGTATTACCATAATTCCATCCTAAATTCCCTGGGCAGATGATCTCACCAGTGTGTCCTGGAACCTCACCGCCTCAGAGTCTTATTCCATCTGGGAAAGATAGAGACAGGCTGGGAGTATGGGTCAACCTGCCAATGCCCGTGTCCAGTGGAGAAGCAGTTACAGAAGCCAGACCTCCCACCTTCTGCACCCTATAAAGAATTTTGATCCATATTCCTAGAGGGATAAAGAATAGGGAAGCTAGGGGCCAGGCAGTGGTGCACCTGGTTAAGTGCTCACATTACAGTGTGCAAAGACCAGGGTTCAAGACCCTGGTCCCCACTTGCGGGGGGGGGAGATTCATGACTGGTGAAGCAGGGCTGCAGGTGTCTTTCTCTCCCTCTCTATCTCCCCTTCCTCTCTCAATTTTATCTCTGTCTCTATCCAGTAATAAATTAAAGAATTAAAAAATAAAGAAATAAAAGGAAAGAATAAGGAAGCAGGGATGGGACACTGAACTCTGGTGGGGGGAATTGTATGGAATTGTACCGCTGTTATTTTACAATCTTGTTTAGTCATTATTTAATCACTAATAAATATTTAAAACAAAACAAAAAGGCTAGCATCAGCCTCTCCCTCTCCTAGCACAACTGTGAGGACTCTGTGAGATGATCTATGTAAATGCTGGGTCTGGGATCTGAAATACTCTAATCTACTGGTCGGTTTACCAGGCAAGCTGCTCATCCTGGGGGAAGGAGGGAGAGAAGTGAAGAAGGGAGGGAAGGAGGGGCTGCAGTGGGAAATCAGATCTCTTCTCGAGACTAATTTCAGAACTGATGTTTTGAAAAGCAAAAATCAAATCCAGCTAGCCTCACAAAGGGGATAAGGCGTTTGATTCCTCCCTAGTGGAGGAAATAGCTCTTTATCTTTTCAGTCAAATTTGGGCCAGGAGTGTGTCTCTCCTGCTCCCACCTCCTGCTTCTAGAACAAGCCTCCCTGTGAATAAGGACTCTAAGAGTGACTGGTGTCTTACAAGATCATATATCCCTTAGAACAAGGAACTATGATCTGTAGCTACAAAGTTTCCTGTTCTGTTGATGACTCCTCCTCCTTATCCCTCTCCTTTCCTTTCCTTTTTCTCCTTTTTCATTTTCTTACTCTCCTGCTATTATTTATTTATTCACTTATTCATTATTGGATAGAGATAGAAATTGAGAAGGAAAGGAGAGATAGAGAGAGAAAGACAGAGAGACACCTGCAGTCCAACTTCACCACTCATAGAGGAAAAACTCTACAGGTGGGATCCAGGGGGACTTAAAACTGGGTCCTTCAGCACTGTAATGTGTGCACTTAACCAGGTACACCACCATCTGGCCCCTTTTCTCCTTCTTCTCTTAAAGATTTATTTAGGAGGTTGGGCAGTAGTGCACTGAGTTAAGCGTACAATGTGCAAAGCACAGGACACACTCAATGATCAAGGTTTGAGCCCCTGGCTCTCCACCTGCACAAGCGGTGAAGCAGGTCTGCAGTCTATCTCTCTCTTCCCTTTTCCTCCTCTCTTGATTTCTCTCTGTCCTATCCAATAAAATAGCAAGAAAGAGAAGAAGAGAAGAGAAGAGAAGAGAAGAGAAGAGAAGAGAAGAGAAGAGAAGAGAAGAGAAGAAAAGAGGAGAGGAGAGGAGAGGAGAGGAGAGGAGAGGAGAGGAGAGGAGAGGAGAAGAGAAAAGAAAAGAAAAGAAAAGAAAAGAAAAGAAAAGAAAAGAAAAGAAAAGGAAAAAGTGTCGACCAGGAGCTGTGGATTCATGCTGCAGGCTCTGAGCCCCAGTGATTACCCTGGAGGCAAAAATAAATAAATAAATATTTATTTATTTATTTATTCATTTATTTATTTCCAATGCCATACTTGTGTGTCCCTAGGAATATATCTAGAATGGACTTCCTTGCTTCTTTCCATCCTAAGATCCCTATTTTCACCTGCTCTGCTCCTACTTTTTGTTTCTTGTTCATTAATCATTTTGTCCTGCTTTGTATCTTGCTGCCTTTCAGCCATCAAGTTGCAGATGTTATCATGAATCTATCCTGACTTCTCTGGGCAGACAACCTCACTGCTTCAGAGCCCCTGCCTGACCAGGGAAAGATAGAAACAGGCTGGGGGTATGGATCCACCTGCCAATGTCTATGTTCAGCATAGAAACAACTACAGAAGCCAGAATTCCCACCTTCTGTACCCCCAAAATAAATTTTATCCATAATCCCAGTGGGGGACAAATAATAGGGGGAAGATGACCAGAGGGCTCTGAACTCCACTCCATCAGGAATCAGAGAGGAGGAAAAAGGGAGGGCATTTGGATATAATAATAAATGTATATGTGACTTGGAAAGGAAGAGAAAAAGGGACCTTAAAAATGCGAAATATATACAGATATAGAGATATAGTTGTAGAAATAACAATTAATCCATGTCTACAACCTTGGGAGAAAAGCTGTAACTTACATGGGAGGGATTGGGGATCCAGAACTCTAGTGGTGGGACTGGAGCAGAGTTGTACCCCTGTTGACATGTAATTTTTAAATCAATATTAAATCACTAGCAAAAATATTTATTTACTACTTGTTTTTAATTTTTCTTCTGGATGAATTATTTACAGTAAATAGTAAATACAGTTGTTGGCATATGTGTAAAATTTCAGGTGCGGGGAGATAGCATAATGTTTATGCAGAGAGGCTCTCTTGCCTGAGGCTCCCAAGTCCCAGGTTCAATCCCCCTATACCATCATAAGCCAGAGCTGAGCAGTGCTCTGGTAAGAGAAGGAAAAAAAAAGGTAAAATTTCTAGGTTTTCTGCAAGACATTTTAACCCCCACCTAAGGCCTCCTCTACCACTGTGCACCACGACCTAAAAGCCAGAGTCTTTTACCTTGGTTCAATACATCAAACCCAGTCCAAGTTCTACTCTGTGTTTACTCTTTCTGTTCTTATTTCTCAGCTTCTGCCTCACTGATTTTTCTGAAGGAGTTAGAGCAGAACACTCCTTAGCTCTGACATATGGTGGTGTCTGGGATTGAACCCTGGACCTCAGGCATTCGAGTCCTGAGCCTCAATGCTGATCAATTTCCCTGGCCCCTCCATTCCATCTTCTGCCTAACATGGACCACTAGGGCTGAGAGCAGTCCATTGGGGGTGACAGGCCATTCAAATCCCAGGACCCCAGTGACTGGCACAAGATTCCAGGGTGCAATGATCAGAAGCTGACTGGCTTTCTTGATCTGCTGTTTGAATATTTATCTGTTGAGTGAACTGGATTTCAGGTCTTATTTATTTTTTTTTACAGAAGAACTGCATATCTTGCATATGCAAAAAAAAAAAAAACCCACCTGCAGGGGAGTCGCTTCACAGGCGGTGAAGCAGGTCTGCAGGTGTCTATCTTTCTCTCCTCCTCTCTGTCTTCCCCTCCTCTCTCCATTTCTCTCTGTCCTATACAACAACAACAACAATAATAACTACAACAATAAAACAACAAGGGCAACAAAAAGGGAATAAATAAATTAAATAAATATAAAAAAAAATTTTTTAAAAGACCACTTTCAGGGGAACAGCTTCACAAGTGTTGAAGCAGGGCTGCAGGTGTCTCTCTTTCCTTCCTTATCTACAGTCTACTCTCAATTTTTCTCTGTCCATTAATAAGTAAATTTTTAAAAATTAAAGATGAGCAGGGGTAGATAACATGATGGTTATGCAAAGAGATTCATATGCCTGAAGCTCTGAAGTCTCATGTTCAGTCCCCCACACCACCATAAGCCAGACCTGATCTGTGCTGTGGTAGAGAGAGAGAAAGAGAGAAGGAAAGAAAGAAAGAAAGAAAGAAAGAAAGAAAGAAAGAAAGAAAGAAAGAAAGAGGAATGGAGGAAGGAAAGAGGGAAAGAAGGAAAGAAAGAAATAAGGAAAGGAAGGGAGGAAAGGAAGGAAGGAAGGAAAAAAGGAAGAAAGAAAAGGGCAATGGACCCAATGCAGCCAATGGAAACCCCCACATCCATCCAGACTGTGTCCACTGCCCACAACTTTGTGACTCTGTGGGAAGGTCACTGTCATGGTAGTTGGGACTGGCTCCAGGCCTTCTTTGTGGGGAAAGAGATAGAGTCACAGCTGGAGCAGAGGAGGAACCAGAGAAACACCTCACATCCTATGCCAGGGCTTGTTGTGACAGTGACAGGCAGATGTCAGGACAGACAATGGCACTGACTGGCCAAGAGCTGTTAGCTGATGGCTGGTCTGGGACAAAGGCATTTGCACCTGCAACTCCCACCCTGAAACCACAGCAAATGTCTATTTACTCCCCCCAAACACAGAGGCCCTCTTGTACCTTCTGCTTGTAATGCTTGCCCTTTCCCACCCGATCTGCCCAGAAAGTCTTTACTCTTCAAGCTCCTCACAGTTCTTTCCTGTGACTCAGGTCACCAGCCAGGCAGAAGTCTTCATATCCAGTGTCAGGATCTTTTCTCCAGACTTCATCTGTACCTGTTGTCTTAGAGATGGTTATCTCAGCGCCTCTCTCTCTCTCTCTCTCTCTCTCTCTCTCTCTCTCTCCAGACCAGCAGGTCTCCTGAAGGCCAAAGGCATATCTACTTTTAAATGTAAAGTGTTTATATCACAGCTCGATCGCCTTTGTGTTTCCTCTCCCCTCACCCCCTCTAGGCTGAAGGCAGGATCTGTGCCTGGTTATCTGTGTGTGACATTTGTTTCATGAATGGATGAAGGATGAATGGGTGGATGATGAGACTGATGACTAAGTGGATGAGTGGATAATAGATGTTGATTAATAGATGCTTGACTAGATAGATAGATAAGTGGATGAATAGACAGATGATTGACTGGGTGGGTGTGGGGAATGGTGGATATTTGGATGGATAGATAAAAGGATAGGTGAGCAGATGGAGAGATAAGTCAAAAGATGGATGGATGGATGGATGGATGGATGGATGGATGGATGGATGGATGGATGGACAGATGGGAGGATGGATGGATAATATGTATCATATGCTTAGACGAATGGATGGTTAGATGCAGGTGCACATTTGGATAGGCAGATGGCTGTACAAGTGGTTGGATAAGTGGGTGAGTTGGTGGGTGAATGGGTAAATGGATGGGTGGGTGGGTGGATGGAGAGATGCGTATAAGCATGGATGGATGAATAGCTGAATGGATGGACAGAAGATTGTGTGTACATGCTTAGGCTTAAATGCGTTGATGACTAAGTGGATGGATGGATGGATGGATGGATGGATGGATGGATGGATGGATGGATGGATGGATGGCTATATGGATGGCTATATGGATGGATGATAAATGGGTGAATGGATTGGTATATGAATAGATAGATGGGTGAGCAGGTGGATGTGTGCATGCATAGAAGCATGGATGATTGGGTGAATAGATGGTTATAACAGAGAATATTTTAATGGATGGATAAGTAGGCGAATGGACAGATAGGTGACCAGGCAGATAGATAAAAATGCCTCAGCATTTTGGAACCAAGAAGAGAGAGAGATAGAGATAGAGATAGAGATAGAGAGAGAGAGAGAGAGAGAGAGGCATTCATCACTGTCATACAGATTGCAGGGTAGAGTATACAGAAAGTCTTCTGGAAACAGTTAAGCCTGAGGGGGCCCTTTGGGGGAGAACAATAGAATTTTATCAGCCAGAGAAGGAGAACAGAGGTCATCCAAGCAGGAGACAAAGAGGAAAATGACAACTAGGGGGATGCATAGGGTAGGAAGTCTTCCTCAGCAGTAGGAACTCCAGAGGAATAGAGATTGTAAAAGAAGGAAGAAGGAAATGAGGGGTCCTGAATGTCCCCATTAAAAATTGGAGATAGGCCCCACACAAGACAACAGGAGACACTCAGGGGCTTTCTTTCCTGATTTTGTTTGAGCAGAGGCACACACAGGAGGCACGGTTTGGGGGTGGGAGGTGGAGGACGACTAAGGCACTCAGTCTTCTGCACACAACACACACACACACACACACACACACACACACACA
Source organism: Erinaceus europaeus (assembly GCF_950295315.1). Taxonomy (NCBI): domain Eukaryota; kingdom Metazoa; phylum Chordata; class Mammalia; order Eulipotyphla; family Erinaceidae; genus Erinaceus; species Erinaceus europaeus. The sequence goes on from NC_080176.1 coordinate 29,959,790, forward strand.
CACACACACACACACTCCACTGTGCCATTCAATCCATTATCAGCTCTTGACACCAGTGACTTTTCTCGAATCTGCCAAGCCACTGGGTAGAAGTTGACAACAAGAGCTACAAACTCTGCAGGGTAACGTGAGAAGCAGATCTGGATCGTGGTCATGGTGTGTTACCTGCCTGCCTGAAGTGGGAGTGGGGGTGGGGAGAGATCTGTGGCTAAAGAGAATATCTAGAAGGGAATGGGGGTTCAAGGGTGGCACATCCGGTTGAGCACATGCACTACCAAGCTCAAGAACCAGGGTTCAAGACCCTGGTCCCAACCTTCAGTGGGGAAGTTTCACGAGCAGCAAAAAATAAAAAAATTAAAAATTGCAGGTTTCTCACTCTCTTTCTCTCCTTCCCTCTCTCTCTTCTAAGTCCCCTTACCCTCTCAATCTCTCTCTGCCTTATCAAATAAATGAATGAATAAATAAATCTTTAAATAAAGAGAGAGAGAGAGAGGGAAAAGGAAATGGAAGAAGTGACAGCTCAGATAATGGTCACCAAAGTGTTGTCTGGATGGCAACTTGCTACCATACACAAAGACCTGGGTTCAAACCCCAACTCCCCACCTGCAGAGTGGGGAAGCTTCATAAATAGTTAAGCAGGTCTGCAAGTATTTCTGTCTCTCTCCCTCTTTACCTTTCCCTTGCCCTCTCAATTTCTTACTGTTCTAGCAATTAAAAGAAGAGAGAGAGAGAGAGAAGAAGAAGAAGAAGAAGAAGAAGAAGAAGAAGAAGAAGAAGAAGAAGAAGAAGAAGAAGAAGAAGGAGAAGGAGAAGGAGAAGGAGAAGGAGAAGGAGAAGGAGAAGGAGAAGGAGAAGGAGAAGGAGAAGGAGAAGGAGAAGGAGAAGGAGAAGGAGAAGGAGAAGGAGAAGGAGAAGGAGAAGGAGAAGGAGAAGGAGAAGTGACCATCAGGAGTGGATTTGTCTGTCATGCAGGCACCAAGCCTAAGCAAAAATCCTGATGGCAATAAAAAAAAATGGTGACACCCAGTGCCAATACTAATCTCTCTGTCCTTTGGGGCCTTGCCCAGCCACTGTGTGACCCCCTGAAGAACACCCTCATTCACTAGAGAAGCTGGAGGTGTGAGCTCATCATTCAGTTCAGATGACAGGAAAGGCATGAAGTGGGTGCCGGTCTGGTGATGAACCTGACTGAGCGCACGCACATGTTACAGTGAGCAAGAACTTGGGTTCAGTCCCCACCTGCTGGGGGAAGGCTTTATAAACGATGAAGCAGGTCTTTGGGGGGGGGGTTCTGTCTCTTTCCCTCTCTCACTCCCCCTTTCCCTCTTGATTTCTGGCTGTCTGTCTCTATCCAAGAAATAAATAAAGACAATAAAAATATACAAATAATTGAAAAAAATTTAAAGGAGGAGGAGGAGAAAGAGAAGGAGGAGGAGGAGGAAGAGGAAGAGACCCAAAGTGAAGTTGTGAGGAGGAGGGAATGAAGGCAGAACCCCTCTGTGCCCTGGGCACATGTGTCTGTCCCTCCTGCTTTCATCCCACTGCCCCCTCCTCCCATGAGCCTCTCTGGGATGCAGCGACAGCTTCACCTGCTGCCTCTCAGGGCCTATCTAGGCAGCCGCCTGTCACTTCTGGTGCTTGCAGAAGAGCAGGCAAAGGCAAGGGCTGCAGTGGCTCTAATTACTGTATACTAATTGGGCCACCTTCAGGCTTGTGGCTGGTGCCTCCCTGAAAGTAGATGACAGGAGCCCCTGCCTTGCCTTGCTCTACTTATTCTTCTAGTGCTCCCAGGATATTCTGATCCAGGGAACAGCCTGCACAATTGGCCCTGGGCTGGGAGGCGACTCAGCAATGACAGTCCCTGGATGATGCTCCCATAGTCCAGTGGGCTGAGGCAGAGCCTTTTCTGTCTTTAACATTTTATCTTTTTTTGTTTATTGATTGGATAGATAAAGAGAGAAATTGAGAAGGGAAGGAAAGATTGAGATGGAGAGAGAGTGGAGAAAGGAGACATCTGCAGCCCTGTTTCACCACTCATGAAGCTTCCCCCTGCCAAAAGAGGGAACCAGGGGTTTGAACCTGGATCCTTGTGCATGGTGATATAGCTGCTCTACCAAGTGTGCCTCTGCCTGGCTCCAGAGAAAGGTTTTGTTTCTGTTGTTATTTATAATGTATTCATTTGCTGGACAGAGACAGATACTGAGATGGGAAGGGAAGACAGAGAGAGACTTGCAGTACTACTTCACCACTTGTGAAGCATCCCCCTGCATGGGTGGACTTGAACACAAATCTTTGTGCATGGTAACAGGTGCACTCAACCAAGTGCACCACCACTTTGCCCCTGGTTTTTGTTTTGGGATTTTTAAAAAGATTTTTATTGTTTTCCCTTTTGTTGCCCTTTTTTAATTATTGTAGTTATTATTGTTGTTGTTACTGATATTGTCATTGTTAGATAGGACAGAGAGAAATGGAGAGAGGAGGGGAAGACAGAGAGAGAGAAAGAAAGAGAGACACCTGCAGACCTGCTTCACCTCCTGTGAAGCGACCCCTACCCCTATAGGTGTGGAGCCAGGGGTTCGAACTGGGATCCTTACGCTGCCTGCCGGGTCCTTGCACTTCCCGCCATGTGTGCTTAACCTACTGCACTACCACCCAGCCCCCCAAATTTCATCTTTGGTGCTTCGGGAGATTGAACCTGGGACTTTGGAGCCCCAGGCACAAGAGTCTTTTTGCATAACCATTATGCTATCTACCCTCTGAGCCTCGAGCAAGAGAGTCTTTTGCAGAACCACTACGCTGTCTTTCACAACCCTAGTTTGTTGTTGTTGTTGTGCTTTGTTTAATTAGAGAGAAAGAAACCAGAGCACCACTCTGATGCATGTGGTCCTGAAGGTCAAGTCAGAAGCCTGAGATACATACACAAGACCTGCATCTCACCAGCTGAGCTATTTCCCTAGGCAGAGCTGAGTGTCTGTTTGGGGGCATTAAATGTCCTGAGTGGCCCTCCCTATGAAAACTTCCTTGTAGGTGTGTGTGTGTGTGTGTGTGTGTGTGTGTGTGTGTCCCCTGATGGGAGTGGTTTATAGTTTTCCTTGGCTTTTCAAATAAGCCCATACCTCTTCTTTTTTTGCTACCATGTACTCTGTGCCCACATATTATAAATTAATTTTTCAAAGACTTATGAGTCTTTAATATTTATTTATGTATTTAATAGGACAGTGAGAAAGTGAGAAGGGAATGGGAGACTGAGAGGGAGAGGGACATCTGCATCACTGCTTCACCACATGTGAAGCTTCCCCCCTGCAGGTGGGGACCAGAGACTTGAACCCATGTATGTGGGTTCTGCTGGGTGAGCCACAACCCAGCCACCCAGAAAATCTTATCTTGAAGAAATGTTTAAAAAACCACTGGCCTCGGGGCTGGGCAGTGACTCACCCAATAGAGTACAGGTTACCATCCATAGGGAACTGGGTTCAAGCTCCCCAGTTTCTACTTGTAGTGGGGGGATTTTCACAAGTGATGAAGTAGTACTGCAAGTGTTTCACCTTCTCCCTCTCTCTCTTTCCCTTTCTCTTTCTCCCCCGGCCCCATCTTCTATCAAAAGGAAAGAAAAAGGAAAAATAGCCACCAAGAACCAGTGGAACCATGGAGAAAATAAACCCTGGTAGCAAACAAACATTGACCTAAAAGGGGGGAAAGCCTCTAACTCATCAGAAACAGAATTTCTTTATTCCCTGCATGCCCTTAGGGAAATCAATCTAACAGAAGAAAAATGTGAGAGGGACGTCAGTGGTGGCTGAAGTCAGAGCAGAGAACAATCAAAGGATCAGGGCCTTGGAAACGGGATCCCCAGCCCCCCTCTGTCTGGCCCATAGAAGAAAGAACTTGCTGAGGGGAGTCAGGCGGGTTAAGCAGACATGGTGCAAGGTGCAAGGACCTAAGAATCCTGGTTCCAGCCCCTGGCTCCCCACCTACACAAGAGATACTTCACAGATGGTGATACAGGTCTGCAGGTGTCTCTCTTTCTCTCTCCCTCTCTGTCTTCCCCTCCTTTCTCCATTTCTCTCTGTTCTGTCCAACAACGACAACATCAACAACAATGATAATAACTACAACAATAAAACAACAAGGGCAACAAAAGGGAATAAATTAATATTAAAAAAAGAAATTAACTTGTTAAAAAAAGAATTTGCTGAGGCTATGTCAAGAAAGTTAAAAGTTTAAAACAAAAGAAAAAAGTTAAAAGTTAGTTCAGTTCAAACCATGTGTCATTTGCCACACATTTTTTCTGGATCCAAGTTTAAGTGTTTATTAAAACATGCACCAAATGTCTAATTTCTGTCGTGATCCCTCCTAACTGGTATACCTATATGTGTGTTATTAATTTATTTTAGTGATTGATTGATTGATGGGTTGGTTGACTGAACTTCCTGCCTTAGAAAAGAGTTGAAAGAACTATGCTAAAGAGCTGGACAGTGGCACACCTGGTTGAGTGCACACACTACCATGGGATCCAGGTTCAAGCCTTTGGACCCCATCTATAGAGGAGAAGCTTCAAGAATAGTGAAGCAGGCCTTCACAAATCTCTGGCTCTCTCCCTCTCTATTTACACATTCCTTCTCGGTTTCTTTCTGTTCTGTCAAAGGAAAAAAGGAAATTTAAAAAGGAGCATGGGGGCTCTCCAGGAGCAGTGGATTCATCATGCAGGCACATAGTCCCCACAATAATCATAGTGGCAATGACAGATAAAAGAACTATGAAGGAAAGAGTCAGCTATGCCCCACCTGGACTCCACATGGAACTCCAGAACACACCTGCATACCCCCCAGCTCCATGCCTCCAGCCAGCCTCTGCCTGCCCATCACACCTCTATCTTCCTCCTTGCTGCTGTCGGCTTAGTTTCCTGACACTGTCCTGCCTCTTCCATTGGGTCCTCCAGACATAAATCAGGGATAATGGGGCTAGGTGGTAGTGTACTCGGTTACCATGATCAAGGATCCATATTCAAGCCCCCTGTCCCTACCTGCAGGAAAGAAGCTTCATGAGATGTAAAGCAGAGATGCAAGTGTTTGTGTGTCTAGATAGAAAGAGTTCTATCTCCCCCCTTCTATCTTAATTTCTCTTTGTCTCTATCCAATAAATAAGCAAATAAATATTTACAAAAAAGAAACCAGGGGGAGTCGGGCGGTAGCTCAGCAGGTTAAGCGCGTATGGAGTGAAGCACAAGGACCGGCATAAGGATCCCAGTTCAAGCCCCAGGCTCCCCACCTGCAGGGGAGTCACTTCACAAGTGGTGAAACAGGTCTGCAGGTGTCTATCTTTCTCTCCCCCTCTTTGTCTTCCCCTCCTCTCTCCACTTCTCTCTGTCCTATCTAACAATGACAACATCAATAACAATAATAACTACAACAAAGGAGCAACAAAAGGGAATAAATAAATTTTTTTTTAAAAAAAAGAAGAAACCAGGGTCCTTTGGAGACATGGATCTAATAGATGTTCTGTCCTCAACCTTTTACCCATCAAGTTGCAGACACTGCCATGACACCATCCTGACTTTCCAAGGCAGACGACCTCACCAACGTGTCCTGGAACCCCACCTCCCCAGAGCCCTACCACACTTGAAAACAGGCAGGGCCTGTAGTTTGATCTGCCAATGTCCATGTCTATCAGAGAAGTAATTACAGAAACCATATCACCCACCTTATGCACACCACAAAGAATTTTGGTCCAGGGGCTGGGTGGTGGCACACCTAGTTGAGTGCACATGTTACAATGACAAGAACCTGGGTTTGAGCCCCCTGTCCCCATCTGGAGAGGGAAAGCTTCATGAGTGATGAAGCAATTCTGCAGAGGTCTCTCTTTCTCTCTCCCCTTCTAGCTCCCCCTTCCCTCTGAATGTCTGTCTCTATCCAATAAGAAAAAATAAAGATAATTTTTTTAAAAAGGACGTTAGGTTCATATTCCCAGAGGGTAAATAACAGGGAACCTTCCAATGAAGAGGATGGGACAAAGGACTCTAGTGGTGGGAATTGTGTGGAATTGCACCCCTGTTATTTTGCAATCTTGTTAATTAAATCATTAATAAAAATTTTTAAATTAAAAAAAGAAGCCAGACTTTCCACTTTCTGCACCCCATAATTACCCTGGGCCCATATTCCCAGAGGGTTAAAGAATAGGAAAGCTACCAGAGAAGGGGATGGGATACAGAGTTCTGGTGGTGGGAACTGTGTGGAATTGTACCCTCTTATCTTATCGTCTTGTCAGTGTTTCCATTTTATAAATAAAAAAAAAATTTTTAAAGTAGAAGGGAGGAATGGAAAGATTACTTGCCAATATGTTTATAGTGCATGCTTTTAACATTGTCCTTAGCTATTTTTTTAGTTTTGTTTCTCCAGAAGCATTTAAAAATTTTTTTTTAAAGTTTAGGATAAGAAAATTTTTAAAAAGAAAGTCACCAATAGAGTATTTTTTATTGAACCTACCACTGATTCAAAGTCATTGCCAGCCAGACCTCCAAGGCTGCCCCACAGACTAGATAGGAACCATCTTCCAAGGGAGCTAGACTTGCAGATGCTGCACATTCTGTGAGGGGAAAGAAAAGAGCCTCTGTCTTGTCTTTGTTTTTAACAGACGTTGAGATCAGCTCATTAATTCCACGAACGCAGAGCAGTGTCAGGGCCAAACAAAGCGTGTGATGCCGGTACCACAATCACACTGAGGCCAGGGCAGGCAGCTAGCCTGAAAGTTTCATTAAGAGGGTCTGGGAAGCACACGGGGCAGACAATGAATGTCTTTCTGTGTTGTGCCCACACTCATAATGGGACACGATGCTGGTTTCGGTTGGCGATGTGTGAGCAGATAAAGAACATCTTGTAAGACTTGGTTGGCCTGTGGTTTTATTATTGTTATTACTGAGAGAAGATGATTTTTTAAAAAAATCCTCCTACAGAGGCCTCCATGCACTACTGTAAACCATGTCCTGCTGCTATGCCTGAATTTCTCTGATGGCTCAGGGCACATTTTTTTTTGGCGGGGGGGAACTACTGCCCTACCCCCTAGCTGTGCCCATCGGGAAGGTAACCTGTGCCCAGGAACAGGCAGACAGGTTATAACAGTCAGATTGTTTACACATTATAGAGGGCTAATTCTTGTAGATCAGCAAGATGGGATATGTCTGAGAGTTAAAGGGGAGGGGAGACTATTGGTAATTATACCTAAGAAATAGGCCCCACAGGCAGAGAGAACCCAGCCACCTTCAAACTGTGATATGTGAACCTTCTTCTTCTTCTAGCGTTTGCCCTTCTTCCGTAGCCAGTCAACAGCGTCAGGTTGAGCCTGATGTAAACCTCATAACATGTTATAACAGCACCTTGTAGGAATGGAGTAGAGGTTGGTCAGAAGATGAAGTTTAAGCCCTAACTCCACATATGGTCTCAGTCTGGAGACAACATTAGGGGACAACATTAATGGGACAGTGAGTTATTTGAGGGTCTGGGCAGTGGCAAAACTGGTTGAGCTCACACATCACCATGTGCAAAGACCAGAGTTCAAGCCCTTGGCCCCCACCTGCAGTGAAACATTGGGGAAAACTAAAAGTATTGTATGGGAAGATGAAGTCAGAGTTGAGAATAGGACTAGAAAGCTGGATTAGGGCACGCAGTATCTCCCAAATATGAGGAAAGTATATAAATACCATTAGCTGTTAACCCCATCAAGTTTACCCAGGACCCATGTCTATTTATATTCAGCACAAGAGCCTGTGTGACCTCTGAGTCCCTGTCAGTCTGAGCTCACAGTCCACGGTCAGAGTTGGGAATATTCTAGGCTTCTCTCATTTCAGGACAGTCTTCCTCAAGTGGCAGAGTATGTTGAAAAATTACTAATGTTATGGGCCACATGGAACATACACAAAATGGACTTCTTAATTTAGCTTCTTTCCATAAGAAGATTCCCCGCCCCCCCCATTTCATTTGCTTTATTTCTATCTTTGGGTTCCTGTTTATTGAACAATTTGCTTTATATCTTTATATCTTACCGTCTTTCAGCCACCAAGTTGCAGATGCTACTATGATGCCATCCTGACTTCCCTGAGCAGACAACCTCACCAACGTGTACAAGAACCTTACCTCTCCAGAGCCCTGCCCCACTAGGGAAAAATAGAAATAGGCTGGGGGTATGGATCCACCTGCCATTGCCCATGTCCAGCAGAGAAGCAATTATAGATGCCAGACCTTCCACCTTCTGCATCCCATAAAGAATTTTGATCCATACTCTCGGAGAGAGACAGAATAGGAAAGTTTCTAATAAAGGGATGGGACACAGAACTCTTGGTGGTGGGAACTATGTGACATTGTACTCCTGTTATCTTACAAACTTGTTAATCATTATTAAATCACTAATAAAAAAAAGCAGTGAATCAGTGCTACAGATCTATCTGCCATCTATCTCTGTCTCTATCTCCCTCCTTATCTCTCAATTTCTCTTTGTCCTGTCAAAACAAAAATGAATAAATTTTTTAAATAATTGTAATATAGACGTTTACACTGGGAAAGTGTTTGTTTTTCATTTTCCTATCATTATTTAGACAAAACCCTGTATTTTTTGGTAATCTAGGATGTCTGCTGTGGTCATACTTCTGAGTACAGTCATAGAGGACCGTGAGGAAGACTGAAGGGTGCTGTGCTGAGCTGGGAGGAAGTCTTTGTCCCTGCCAGGGCTTGTCAAAAGGAAAGAAAGAAAAATTAATATAATGATGGCTTCTGAGTCTCAAAGGAGGCTAAAAATCTCTGATAAGTCATTTTTCTCCATACAGAAACTAAAAGGATGGAAGTGATCAGAGATCAATTCGAAAGACTTAATACCCACTAGTAGCAGACAGAAATACATTACAAGAGATCTTTGGAAAGTTGCCCATGGAGTAGTCCAAATTGTGAAAGGAAAAAAAAATAATAATTTTGATGTATTTCTCTACTCGCTATTATTTCTAAAACTGAGGTTTGTCAGGGATCTCTGAAAAAAGATGATGTACACACACACACAAAAAAGCATTAGCAGTAGGATTTTTTTGTTCGTTTATTTTGCAAATGGGCTTGGGGCATTTTTATTAAATAGCAGTTAAAAAAAGATTATTTATTTATTTTACTACCAGGGTTTTCACTGGCGCTCTGGGACTGGTGCCAGCAGACTCCTTTATTTCTTCCTTCCTTCCTAGCTTCCTTCCTTCCTTCCTTCTACCCTTCCTTTCTCTTTCTTTCTTTCCTTTCTTTCTTCCTTCCTTTCTTTCTTTCTTTCTTTCTTTTTCTTTCCTTTTTTTTTTTGAGAAAGAGTGTGTGTGTGTGAAAGAGAGAGAGATGGTACTCCCAGGTGATGGCACTCGACTTGAACCCAGGTGACAATCATGGTAAAGTGTGTGCCCCTCCAGGTGAACCCAGAGCTATCAGCCCCTTTATTTATACAAACATTCCATTAAATCCAATTCTCCAGCAAATTTGAGGTTGAGAGCTTGCAGAAATAATTCCACATGTCATACCTAAAATCTGTCTCTCTCCTCTTCTCCGAGCAAAATAGTATCAGATCCAAGAAATACTGGGCCATCCTCCTCTCTGTATGTTAAAAACCCAAGGTCATTCTGGGGCTGTGCCTTACTAATCACATGAATAATCTAGGCAAGTAATTTTACATCCCCAGGTCTCAATTCTCATAAGTGGGAGGGGAGAGGTCACAGCTGCCCTGGAATGAAAGCAGAATGATATCAGGAACAGACTAAGCACAGATACTGGCGCTAGATGAATTCTAACAAAGATGGCGGCTGGGTAAAATAACTCCTTTGGGTCTTATGCTGCTTTGCCATGAGCACAACCCAGGTTCAGACCTAACCCCCACCATATCAAAGGAGACTTTGGTGTTGTGGTCCTTTTCACTCCCTCTTTTAGCCTCTCTGTTTCTACCTGGAAAATAAAATGAACTGAATTAAAATCAAGTAAAAGGTAAAAATGGCATCTTCACCCTTCATCCTTCTTCCTCTTCATCTCAAAATTTTAATGACATCTGGAGAGGTACAAAGCAGACTTTGATTTGGTTTTTTTTTTTTTTTTAATTTTGTGAAATTCTATGAGCTTACAACAAAAGTAAAGCTCACAGTCGTTCATTCAAATGAACGTTTAGGAAGAAAGTGTATCCACATGCTCTCCAAGAAAGGAATAACTCTAGCTCTGCATCTCCACCCCAGCTTCCTATTCAGGCTGCTGCCTCAAAAAAAGAATTAGTATACTGATTGTTATTGCCACAGGTCTGTTTTGTTTGTTTTTAAACTTCACACACCATCTACTCTTCTTTGACTCAATATTCAAATGAAAGATTGGTTAATTTCACTATATAGCAATAGTTTATTTTTATTGGTGGGAGCAATTTATCATAACAATAGATCAGGCTGATTTGTCCATTTATTCTTGTAGGGATATTTATTTATTTGTTTATTTACCAGGGCTCACCTCTGGCTTATGGTGGTACTAGAGATTGAACCTGGGACTTCAAGGTTCTCAGGTAGGAAAATCTTTTCGCAGAATCATTATACTGTCTCCTTCACTGATTCTGGCTATTTTTTTTTTAATGCTTTGTAGACATTCTTGTCTTCTTAAGCATAGATTACTCATTTCTGTAGTTAGGTATGTCCTTAGAACTCAAATGTGGGGAGTCATAGGGGTCCTATAGGTTCAGTTGTAATAATTTTTACCTAAGGATGTTTCTGAAAGACTGAAGTTTCCCTTTTTGACTGAGGAACTGTGAGAGTTTTGGTTCTTCCACCTTCCACACTGACAGTCCTGAGGTTGGTTCCTGTTGCTTCACTGTGTTTTAGCCAATCTGACAGGTTCCTGATGGCGTCTCATTTCAATTTTCATTTTCATTTTTCTAATGCTTACTGAGGTGGAGCACTTACCCCAGGTTTATGGCCCATTTGTTTACACCATGTTTTAAAGGATTATCCATTCAAGTCTTCTATTTCCGGGGGCAAGAAGGGCAGGGATAATCATTTGTATTGATTTGTCAGCATCCTTCCCATGTTCCAGATGAAAATGGGTGTGTGAATATCTTCTCCTCTTGTGTGACTTACTTTTCCATGAATTCAGTGATATTTTTCTGAAAATATTTATTCATTTTATAGAGTTCATTGTATTATTACTTTGTACTGTTATGATCATTATTTATTATTATTAAAACAAAGAAAACCTTTGTCCAGGGGTCAGGTGGTGGGGCACCTGGTTGAGAGAACAAGTCACAAGGCACAGGAACCCAGGTTCAAGTTTCTGGCCTCCACCGGCAGCGGGGAAGTGAGGTGAAACAGTGCTGTGGGCGTCTCCCTTTGTCTCTCCCTCTCTATCTCCTCTCAATTGTTCTCTATCCTATCAAATAAATAAATAACAATAATATTTTTAAATTCCTCACCTGACCCCACCATAAAGATATCACTGAGTTTTCCTTTCAGAAGCTTTATTATTTACCCTTGAGCATCTCATGCAAATTCTTTCTGGAAGATTTTTCGTAGGATTCTAGATGGTGTGAAGAATACTACTGCTAAAGGCTAATAGGTCTATTTTAGGTACATTCCAAGGGGCCCATAATTTTACTAATGCTTGCCTGAGCCAGACAGCTAGCATGTAGATGGGCTAAAGGTATCATCTGAGGAGAAGGTGTCAGAGTTGGAAATAGGACTAGAAAACTGGATCAGGGCAGAGAGTAGCTCCAAAATATGGGAAAAGTATTTAAATACCATTAACTGTAAACCCCATCAATCTGATCTGGGGCCCATATTCAGCACAGGGGCCTGTGTAACCTCTACATCCCTGTAGGCCTGAGCTTGTATTCTGTGCTCATAAGCTAGGAACACTCCAAATCTCATCTGCTATACTCTTATTTTTAGATTCCTAATTATTAAACAGTTTTTTCTGCTTTATATCTTAATGCTTTTTCAGCCACCAAGTTTCTACCATGACCCCAACCTGATTTCCTTGGGCAGATGACCTCACCGATGGTTCCTAGAATCCCTACCTCTCTGGAGCCCTGACTCACTAGGGAAAGATAGAAACAAGTTGAGGGTATGGATTGACCTGCCAATGCCCATGTCCAGCAGAGAAGCAATTATAGAAACCAGACCTTCCACCTTCTGCACCTCTATAGTGATCCTGGGTCCATTTATTCCCCAGAGTGATAAAGAACAGGAAAGCTTCCAATGGAGGGGGTGGGGTACAGAACTCTAGTGGTGATAATTGTGTGGAATAGTGCCCCTATTATCCTATGGCCTTATTGAAGAAGGAGGAGGAAGAGGAGGAGGAGGAAGAGGAGGAGGAGGAAGAGGAGGCGGAGGAGGGGGAGGAGGAGAAGGAGAAGAAACAGTGAGTATAATAGACAGCAAGGCAGGAATTCAAAAGAAACCATGAATCTGTACTGAGACTAAGAACATAGATGAGTAGAGGGATGAAAGAGTGAATCAGTTAATTGAATGAATGAATGAATAAATGAATGAATATAATATGATGTTTTCTTTAAAATAAGACAGTGACTAATACACACAGAATGATAGTTTCTGTTTCTGTAACCATTAATGTAATCACAGGTCCAAGTCAAACTTATCAATGCTTGAGTACCAAGATATCTCCCAGCAGATTAGCTATTCAACACTAAAGAACAAAGAGAAACTTTGACAGTGGGCAGATCCAGCAGACACCTCCTTAACTAGGTAAGGTTTCCAGTACTAAATCATCAACTGCCAACAGAGACATTGTTTGCTTCCTGGTGAGATAGTGGAAAACACACAGCATCAAAGGTATGTAGGATTCCTGATGAAAACTCACAAGCTAACACTCAGATAATCTCAAATCAAGAAGCTGTCTACAGCAGGGCTGATGTGTACGCTTCAAAAGGCAGTTGCATCATGAAGACAAGGAGAGAATGGTAAATGGTTCTGGATTCAAGGAAACTACAAATGATGACAACTGAAGGTATCTCATGAACTTGTATTGATCCTTGCCTGTGGGGGAAAACAAATTGCTACATAGGAGAGCAATGGCACAAATTTGAGTAGAAGCTATGTATTAGATACAGCATTGTGTCAGGACTAAGTTTCAGGATTACAGCAAAGAATGACCTTACCCTTAAGGAATTAATCCTGGATTATGCAAAGGTAAAAGGTCATGATATTTTCAACATGCTATTAAATGTTTCTGCATAAATAAAAATAGCAACAATATAAATATAAAGTGGCATTAGAACACTCTGATTTAACAACAAACAGAAAATTATTAAAAGACACAGAATTTGGAAACTAAATAACATGCTCCTTAAGAACCACTGAGTCAGAGACTCACTCAAGCAGGAAATTCAAATGTTCCTGGAAACTAATGAAAATGAAGACACAACCTATCAAAATATTTGGGACACAGCTAAAGCAGTACTGAGAGGGAAACTTATAGCCATACAATCACATATTAAACACCAAGAAGAAGCTCAAATGAACGACCGACCTTACTGCACACCTCAAGGACTTAGAGGAAGAGGAACAAAGGAACCCTAAAGCAACCAGAAGGACAGAAATCACTAAAGTTAGAGCAGAAATAAACAACATCGAAAATAAAAGAACCATACAAAAGATCAATGAAGCCAAATGTTGGTTCTTTGAAAGATTAAACAAAATTGACAAACCCCTAGCCAGACTCACCAAACAAAAAAGAGAGAAGACTCAAATTAATAGAATTGTAAACGATACAGGAGATATCACAACTGACACCACAGAAATCCAGAGAATCCTGCAAAACTTCTATAAAGAACTATATGCCACCAAGCTAGAGAATCTGGAAGAAATGGAACAATTCCTAGAAACCTATGCACTTCCAAAACTGAACCAAGAAGAACTACAAAATCTAAATGCACGAATCACAGACAAAGAAATTGAAACCGTTATTAAGAATCTCCCCAACAACAAAAGTCCTGGACCAGATGGCTTCACAAACGAATTCTACAAAACTTTCAGGAAACAGTTAATACCCATACTTCTTAAGCTAGTCCATAAGATTGAAGAAACAGGAATACTCCCTTCCACCTTCTATGAAGCCAACATCACCCTGATACCAAAAGCTGATAGGGACAGAACAAAAAAGGAAAACTACAGACCAATATCTCTGATGAACATAGATGCCAAAATATTAAACAAGATCTTGGCCAACTGGATACAGCAACATATCAAAAAGATTGTTCATCATGACCAAGTGGGATTCATCCCAGGAATGCAAGGCTGGTTCAACATCCATAAGTCAATCAATGTCATTCACCACATCAATAAAAGCAAAGCCAAAAACCACGATTATCTCAATAGATGCAGAGAAAGCCTTTGACAAAATCCAACACCCGTTCATGCTCAAAACTCTACAAAAAATGGGAATAGATGGGAAATTCCTCAAGATAGTGGAGTCTATATATAGCAAACCTACATCCAACATCATACTCAATGGACAGAAACTGAAAGCATTCCCCCTCAGATCGGGGACTAGACAGGGCTGTCCACAGTCACCATTACTCTTCAACATAGTATTGGAAGTTCTTGCCATAGCAATCAGGCAAGAGAAAGAAATCAAAGGAATACAGATTGGAAGGGAAGAAATCAAGCTCTCACTATTTGCAGATGATATGATAGTATACATAGAAAGACCTAAAGAATCCAGTAGAAAATTACTGGAAGTTATTAGGCAATATAGCAAGGTATCAAGCTACAAAATCAATGTACAAAAATCAGTGGCATTTCTTTATGCAAACACTAAATCTGAAGAAGAAGACATCCAGAAATCACTCCCATTTACTGTTTCAGCAAAATCAATCAAATACCTAGGAATAAAATTGACCAAAGAAGTGAAAGACTTGTATGCTGAAAAACTACTCAAGGAAATAGAAACTGATACCAAGAAATAGAAAGATATCCCATGCTCATGGATTGGAAGAATATCATCAAAATGAATATTCTCCCCAGAACCATATACAAATTTAATGCAATACCCATCAAAGGTCCACCAAGCTTCTTTAAGAGAATAGAACAAACACTACATTCATTTATCTGGAACCTGAAAACACCTAGAATTGCCAAAACCATCTTGAGGAAAAGAAACAGAAATGGAGGCATCACACTCCCAGACCTTAAACTATATTATAAAGCCATCATCATCAAAACACCATGGTACTGGAACAAAAATAGGCACACAGACGAGTGGAACAGAATTGAAAGCCCAGAAAGAAATCCCAACACCTATGGGCATCTAATCTTTGATAAGGGGGCCCAAAGGATTAAATGGAAAAGGAGGCTCTCTTCAATAAATGTTGCTGGGAAAACTGGGTTGTAACATGCAGAAGAATGAAATTGAACCACTTTCTCTCACCAGAAACAAAAATCAACTCCAAATGGATCAAAAACCTAGATGTCAGACCAGAAACAATCAAATACTTAGAGGAAAACATTGGTAAAACACTTTCCCACCTACACCTCAAGGACATCTTTGATGAATCAAACCCAATTGCAAGGAAGACTAAAGCAGAAACAAACCAATGGGTCTACATCAAATTGAAAAGCTTCTGCACATCCAAAGAAACTATTAAACAAACAGAGAGACCCCTCACAGAATGGGAGAAGATCTTCACATGCCTTACATCAGACAAGAAACTAATCACCAAAATATATAAAGACCTCAGCAAACTTAGCACCAAAAAAGCAAATGACCCCATCCAAAAATGGGCAGGGGATATGAACAAAACATTCACCTCAGAGGAGATCCAAAAAGCTAACAAACATAGGAAAAACTGCTCTAGGTCACTGATTGTCAGAGAAATGCAAATTAAGACAACACTAAGATACCACCTCACTCCTGTAAGAATGGCATACATCAAAAAGGACAACAGCAACAAATGCTGGAGAGGATGTGGGGACAGAGGATCCCTTTTACATTGCTGGTGGGAATGTAAATTGGCACAGACTCTGTGGAGAGCAGTCTGGAAAACTCTCAGAAGGCTAGACATGGACCTTCCATATGATCCAGTAATTCCTCTCCTGGGGTTATACCCCAAGGACTCCATAACACCCAACCAAAAAGAGGTGTGTACTCCTATGTTCATAGCAGCACATATTCATAATAGCTAAAACCTGGAAGCAACCCAGGTGCCCAACAACAGATGAGTGGCTGAGAAAGCTGTGGTATATATACACAATGGAATACTATGCAGCTATCAAGAACAATGAACCCACCTTCTCTGACCCATCTTGGACAGAGCTAGAAGGAATTATGTTAAGTGAACTAATTCAGAAAGATAAAGATGAGTAGGGGATGATCCCACTCATCAACAGAAGTTGAGTAAGAAGATCTGAAAGGGAAACTAAAAGCAGGACCTGACCAAATTGTAAGTAGGGCACCAAAGTAAAAACCCTGTGGTGAGGGGTAGACATGCAGCTTCCTGGGTCAGTGGGGGGTGGGAGTGGGTGGGAGGGATGGGTCACAGTCTTTTGGT
The DNA here is from genome assembly GCF_950295315.1 of Erinaceus europaeus. Lineage (NCBI taxonomy): Eukaryota > Metazoa > Chordata > Mammalia > Eulipotyphla > Erinaceidae > Erinaceus > Erinaceus europaeus. The sequence continues at coordinate 29,976,326 of NC_080176.1, forward strand.
GGTGGGAATGGTATTTATGTACACTCCTAGCAAAATGTAGACATATAAATCAGTAGTTAATTAATATGAGGGGGAAAATCAGTTGTATGTCTCAAAGTTTCTCAAAACACAAACTGAATCTTTTTAATATATAGGCTGTGTATTTGATATGCAGACTCTCTCAAAAGCCTAGACCAAGTAGATTAGAAGCATCCAATAGCACAGCTATATACAAGATACTGGATACTGTACAGCAAACCATAACAAAAGGACTTTTCAAAGTTAACCCAATTACCAAATAATGTGATGATAACATTAACTATCGATTGTCTTTTTGAACCCTAAGACAGCAGGAACCTCACATCTCCACTATAGAGCCCCTACTTCCCCCAGTCCTGGAACCCTTGGATAGGGCCCACTTTCCCGTATGCGTCTCCCAATCCATACTAAATAATATTGCATCCGCCGATCACAACCTAACCAATGCAACGATTGCCACCTCAACATGCTTCACCTCAGACTGTGTCCAGAGACTTCACGTGTGGAATGACAACCCTTCAGCTTCATTACTCGGGTGAGACCTTTCCTTTTATAGTACACTCTAATTTCATCTCAGGTGGTTCACTTTCTAACAAAGTCCCATAACCTAGATATACACCAGTTTCTGTGAGAGAGAGCTTATGTTCACACGTATCCATAAACTACTGCAAAATATATACCTGAAAGCAGAAGTACACTAGAGTTTGCAGTGAGTATCTCCCTAACACTTCCTCTCCACTATTCCAAGCTTGGGATCCATGATTGCTCAACAATTTGTTTGGCTTCGTATGTCAACTCTCTTTTCAATCACCAGGTTCCAGATGCCACCAGGATGCTGGCCAGGCTTCCCTGGATTGAAGACCCCACCAATGTGTCCTGGAGCTCAGCTTCCTCAGAGACACACCCTACTAGGGAAAGAGAGAGGCAGACTGGGAGTATGGACCGACCAGTCAACGCCCATGTTCAGAGGGGAAGCAATTACAGAAGCCAGACCTTCTACCTTCTGCAACCCTCAATGACCCTGGGTCCATGCTCCCAGAGGGCTAGAGAATGGGAAAGCTATCATGGGAGGGGGTGGGTTATGGAGATGGGGTGGTGGGAATTGTGTGGAGTTGTACCCCTCCTACCTTATGGTTTTGTTCATTAATCCTTTCATAAATAAAAAATTAAAAATAAATAAATAAATAAAAGCTCATACAGTATGGGCTCAGCACAAAAAAAAAAAAAAAGAACATTCTGGAGGGAAAAAAGTACCAATACAGTGTGGATATATATGTCTCTATAGAGAAAAATACATTTATTATGAGGAATTGCATGGTAGAATTATGAAGGCTGATGAGCCCTAAAGCTAAATGGTGTTTGGAAACCCAGTAGAGAGATAGTGAAGAGGAAGTTCAAAAGCAGAGTTTGCGGCTAGCAAGACAGCCCAATGGTTATGTAACAGACTTCCATACTTGAGGTTCTGAGGTCCCAGGTTCAATCCCTAGCACCAGCATCAGCTAGAGCTGAACACTCAGCTCTCTCTCTCTCTGTGTATATCTCTCTCATTAACAAAATAAATTAGTAAGGGGCTGGGTGATGGCACACCTGGTTGAGTGAACATGTTACAATGTGCAAGGACCCAGGTTCGAGCCCTGGACCCAACTTGCAGGAAGGAAGCTTTTCGAGTGGCGAAGCAGTATTGCAGTTGTCTCTTTGTCTCTCTCCTTCTCTATCACCCCATTTCTCTCTCAATTCCTGGCTGTCTCTACCCAATAAATAAATATAGATAATAAGAATATTTTAATTAAAATAGACATAAATAAATGGTTTTAAAATGCAGAGTCTGCTGGGTAATTCCCTTGGGCTTAAGGCAACCCATCTTTTTGTTCTGTTTGTGCCTTCAGTTAATCCAGTGAGGTTCACCTATATTCTGAAGGATCCATAATTCAATTCCTACTCTGCCCAATTTTCACTGAGTCAAACATTAATTTTATCCCAGAATTATTCTCCAGAACCTGCCACCACACAATGCAAAATCTTAGCCACTGAGAATGAATCAAAATTTACAGAGGCTTATCCGTGAAAGTGTATCATAGTATTCTGTATTCTTTCTATTGTCTCTTTCTAATAGACCTTGGGAAAAGACCTTTAATTCGCACATGCCTTTCTTCTTTGACTTGAGGGCAAAAGAAGACATCACACTGCTAATTCTCTAAACTCAAGAGGAGTTTATTTAGTTGTCTTTTTTGGTTTTTTGATTTCCTGCCACTCATGAGTGGGCACAAATGTCTTGAGGAAAACACACACACACACACACGCACACGCACACACACACACACACACACACACACACCAGGAAATGAGTGAGCATCTCTCTTGAGCTGTTTTCTTTCCCGCTGGGTAATGACTTCCTTGGTTCTCTTGTAACAGCTTTCTGGGCTTGGGCTTGTTTGTTTTGCTTTGGGGGGGATTTTGATCCATCTGCTCTAGTCCTTCTTGGCAGGAAGGGTGATCAGCGATGAGCCACTCTGTCACAGCAGAAAGAGAAGATTGAAACATGGGCTAGATCAGTTTTGCAGGAGAAGTTCCAGTGACTTAAACTAGCAGAGATGAGAAGTCATGCCCATGTGTCAACAACTGAGAGCCCAGAAGTAAGCCCCCATACCTATGGACATCTAATCTTTGACAAAGGTGGCCAGACTAATTAAATGGGGAAAGCAGTGTCTCTTCAACAAGTGGTGTTGGATAAATGGATTGAAACATGCAGAATAATGAAGCTGAACCACTATATTTCACCAAATACAAAAGTAAATTCCAAGTGCATCAAGGACTTGGATGATAGACCAGAAACTATCAGATACTTAAAGGAAAATATTGGCAGAACTCTTTTCCACATAATTTTTAAAATTTTTATTACATTTTTTCCCTATTCTTTATCCCTCTGGGAGTCTGGACCAAAGATCTTTTTGAAGTTCAGGAGGTGGAAGGTCTGGCTTCTATAATTGCTTCTCTCTTGGACATGGACATCGATAGGTGGATCCATACCCCCATTCTGCTTCTATCTATCTTTTCCTAGTGGGGTAGGGCTCTCAGGATGTGAGGTTCAAGCACACATTGGTGAAGTCATCTGCTCAGGGAAGTCAGGATGGGATCTTAGTAGTGTCTGCAACTTGGTGACTGAAAAGGGGTAAGACATAAAGCCGGATAAACTGTTTAATAAACAGGAACCCAAAAGTAGGAATAGAGCAGATGAAATTAGGGGTCTCTGTGTGGGAAGAAGCTAGAGAGTCTATTTTAGGTATGTTCCATTGGGTCCATGACTTTAGTAATTTTTGCCTGAGCCTGATGTTTTCCAGAAAGTGGGAAGGAATGCAGAGTAAGCTGAAACTGGGATGCAACAGGGGCTAATGGCTGATTGGCTGGTGACAGACACACCCCACTGCCAGCTGCAGGTCAATGTAACTGACAAGAAATGTAACATGTGAGCAGAAGCAGCCACCTAACTGAAGAGCCTGCCCTGCTGAGCCCTTCCCAGAGGGAGGGGAGGAATGGGACTCTCTGCTGCCAGGGAGAGCAGGAAAAGACAGTGTCTCTGCCAGGACCTGGGCCACTAATTACCTACAATACCATTAGTAATTACCTGGCTCCTAGCAAAGCAGGGAGCCTGGCAGCTTGCAGACAGCTGGGGCTTGCTCCTGTCACCACTGCTTAATGGACTGCCCTGCAGAAATGGCAGGCCCCTCTGCAGACACAGTGTGATCTGTTATCATGGCAACTGCTAAGGCACATGGCCTCACATCACTCAATTCCCTCTGCATATGCTCAGTTCAGAGGGTATCAGCCCTACAGCCAACTCTCCAAAGAGATCCTGGTTCAGTTTCAGAAGATCTCAGTGGCAGAGCTGGGGTACTCCATCTCTGGTTGACCTTCTTTTGAAAAATATTATTTATTGGAGCCAGGAGGTGGCATACCTGGTTAAGCACACAAATTACAATGTGCAAGGACTGGGGTTCAAGCCCCTGGTCCCTAGCTGCTGAGGGAAAGAGAGAGAAGAGAGAAGAGACAGCTGCAGCACTGCTTCACTGATCTTAAAGCTTCCCCTCCTATGGGTGGGGTCTGAGGCTTTGAACCCCAGTCCTTGAACATTGTAACATGTCTGCTCAATTAGGTGTGCCACCACCTTGCTCCTGGTTGGCTTTTAACTTCTCTAAACAGCCTCCCACCAAAGATCTTTCCTCACCAAGCTTCCATTCCCCCTCAAAACAGTTGATAGCCACACCCTGATGGGCTGTGTGATCTTAGGAAAGTAACAATTCTCTGAGCCTCATCTCTTGCCACCCAGAAGACATTAATGGAGGTAGCCAATGTTTGTAGATTAATCCTCCTCCTAGTGCCTCTAAAGTCCCTGGCATATGGTGTCTCCCACATTTTACTGACAAGGGAAGAGGGAACTAGAGCACAATTGCTTAGAGAGTCAGCCTCCTTCATGGATGAACCATGTGCTCAAAAATGGATGGCCTATGCCAAAATTTGCTCAGTTAATATTGTGTTAAACTGTCTTTCTTTTTAAAATTTTTCTTTTCGTTTGTTGTTGGGACTTAGTGACTGCGTGGTTCCAACATTCCCTTCCCGGTGGCCATTTTCCTGTTTTGTTTTGTTTTTCCTTTCCTTTTCTTTTTTTTTTTTCTCTTTTCTTTTTTTCTTTCTTTTTCTTTCTTTCTTTTTTTTTTTTTGATAGAGGATGAGAGACTGGCATAGAGAGGGAGGAGGGAGGCAGAAAAGGAGAAACACCTGCAGTACTGCTCCACCACTCCTCAAACTCCTCCTCGCCCCCACCAGTGGGAACTGGGGGCTTAAACTAAAATCCTCCCCCATGATAGCATATGTGCTCTATCAGCAGAGCCAATACCCAGTCCCCAAATGGGGCAGAAATAGTCTCAGAAAATAACACCTTTCCTGCCAGCCATGGCTTGAGGGGGCAGAGACAGAGATGGGTTCTGACAGAATCACTCTGTGGGTTGACAATGAATTTCCTGTTGCCTCCATGTCTCCCATCATTTCTCTCCCACTGACTGCAGAGAGAGCAGAGGAGGGTTCATGTGCAAGGAATTAAGATGGCAGCAGTCAATGGAAGGCCAACCCAAAACCAATACCTTTGAGGGCTTTGTTAATTGTATTAGGGAGTTGTATTAATCAGGAACCCTTAGGTGACAGCTTAAGAAGAAACCATCGTTGGCAAGGAAACCTTCCAGAGACACAACAGCAAAAGTTTTAATTAGATGCCAACCTATGCCTGCTTCTCACAAGGAACCCAGAAGCAATTCTCTTTTTTTATATTTTTATTGGAACATTTTCTTCTTAAATATTTTATTTTATAGGAATGAGAGAGAGATGGGTACAGAGAGAAAATTAGAGAAAGACCAGAGCCCTGCTCAGCTCTGGGTTCTGGTGGTGTTGGGGATTGAACTTGGGGCCTCAGATGGCTGCCTCAAGCCGTACAGCCATTTGCATCACCATTATCCTGTTTCCCTCATAGCCTTCCTGAAGCAATTTTAAGTTATGATTTACTCTAAGAATTCAAAAAGAATCTTTCATGTGAGTGTAGGTGCCCAGGGCTAGAGCATAGGACTTGTATGTATGAGGTCCTGAGTTTGATCCCTAGCATTGAAAATACCCTAGTAGTGTTTTGCTCTCTTGTCCCTCACCCTCCGCCCCCGTGTGTTTCTCAGAACACAAATTTTTGACACAAGAAGGCTCCCTGTTTAAAAGTTGAGGGGGGAATTTTATTCACCTTTATAGTTCATTCAGACCTTTCAAACATTTAGAACTTCACCCAGGTAAAGCAAAGTGAAGTGTAGCAAAAACAAAGTCACAAAGATTTCACAAAGCCCCACGAGTGGCACCTCTTCCTGTCAACTTTGCCCACCTTTTTCTCCAATGATCTGCCCTCAACACAGGAGTACCAGGGCACCTCCCTGCCCGGGTAGCATCTAAACCTCCAAGTGAATCCTGTGAAGCCAAGAAGACTCTAGAGAGGTGTTTCCGCGAACACATCCAAGCGTGCACCTTTGAACCCCACCTGAAAAGGAGTATAGGGATGGGGAGATAGCAATGTGGTTCTGCAACAGATTTTCATGCCTAAAATAGCAGTGTCTCAGGCTCAATCTCCAGCCCCACTGTAAGCCAGAACTGAGCAATGTACTAGCTAAAATAATCTTTTATTATTGTAGTTATTATTGATGTCATTGTTTTTGGATAGGACAGAGAGAAATGGAGAAAAGAGGGAAAGGTAGAGTGGGGGGGAGAGAAAGATAGACACCTGCAGATCTGCTTCATCGCCTGTGAAGTGAGCCCCTCTGCAAGTAGGGAGCCAGGGGCTCTAACCGGGATCCTTAGCCAGTCCTTGCATTTTGTGCTACATGCGCTTAATCTGCTGTGCTACCACCTGGCTCCCGCTAAAATAATTTTTAAGGAGATACTGAAGGGTGTGTGTGTGTGTGGGGGGGACAGTAGCATACTTGGTTAAGCTCACATAATACGAAGTAGTGCAAGAACCCATACAAGGATCCTGGCTGGAGCCCCTGGTTCCCCACCTGCAGGGGCGTCACTTCACAAGCTACAAGTGGTGAAGCAGGTCTGCAAGTGTCTATCTTTCTCTTCCCCTCTCTTTCTTCCCCTTCCCTCTTAATTTCTCTCTGTCCTATTCAAAAAAATAAAAGGGGGCAGCCTTCAGGAGCAGTGGATTTCATAGTGCAAGCACTGAGCCCCTGTGATAACCCTGGAGGGGAAAAAAGAAGATACTGAAAGGAAGAGGTTTTGTCATTCTTTCTCTTCTATGTGTATCTGGAAGGGAGAGAGAGAAGAAAAGAACACTCTTGTAGAAATTTTCCAGTGTGTCTAGTTCTCCATCTTGTTACTGACAGAAGTTAATTCATTTTGTTTTAAACAAACAAACAAAAAGATCGTATTGATTCATTCAACAAAGTCATGCATAAACAGGTTGGGGGATGTCCGTCTACAGTGGGTTGATTTCCAGGGGTAAAGAGCATCAGAAATCTCTCCTGCTTCCTTCTCTGTCTCCCCATCTCTCTGTTTCCCCACCTTTCTCTCTCTCTCTCTCTCTCTCTCTCTCTCTCTCTCTCTCTCTCTCTCTTTCTCTCTCTTCTTTGCATCCAGGGTTATCACTGGGGCTTGGTGCCAGCACTGTGAACCCACTGCTCCTGGCAACCATTTTTTCTATTTGTTGTTGCTGTTGGATAGGACAGAGAGAAATGGAGAGAGGAGGGGAAGACAGAGAGGGGGAGAAAAATATAGACACCTATAGACCTGCTTCACTGCTGTGAAGTGTCTCCACCTACAGCTGGGGGGACTCGACCCGAGATCCTGGAGCAAGTCCTTGATCTTCATACTATGTGTGTTTAGCTCGGTGCACCACTGACCACCCCCCAACCTCCATCTCTCTATGTCTCACATATATGGCCCCAGCCATTCAACACGCTTGAAATTTCACTTCAGGGCATAGAAATATTCACTTACAGTCAATAAAAGATATGTACTAGAATGTGAATCAATCTTTAGACTATCCAAATTCCTGTCAGTGATAAGAAGACCAAATAAACTGTAATATAACTACAAAATAAATATTAACAGCTGTGATTATGAATAATGTGCAGCCCTACACAGTAATATGAATTGATCACATAAAATTATGAGGAAATAAATAAGAAACCCCACCAGTTTCACTGTGACAGATATCAACTCCCCTGCTAAGCTGGACAAATATTTGTTGAATGAACAAATGGATGAATAAAGAGATGGAGGGAGGATGAGCAGAAAGAATATGTTGTCATGTACTAGGAACTGTGTGATGGATCTGTGTGTATTTACATTTTTTAGATGTGGACATATATTTATTTTTCTTCTCCAGGGTTATCGCTGGGGCTTGTTGCCGACACTACAAATTCACTGCTCTTGACAGCTAGCTATCTTTTCAATTTTATTGGATAGGACAGATAGAAATATACAGAGAAGGGGGAGATTGAGAGGTAAAGAGAGTCCTGAAGACCTGTTTTCCGCTTGCAAAATGTGTCCCCTCCCACAGGTGGGGATCTGGGGGCTCGAACCCAGATCCTTGTGTGGGTCCTTACTTAGTTCCTTAATATAATAAAGAGCTGTGTGGTGCATCCATGTGACTATGCACAAGGACCCAGGTGCAAGTCCCCAGTCCCCAAGTGCAGAAAGAATGCTTTAGGAGTGGTTCAGGGCTGCAGGTTTCTCTTTCTCTCTCCCTCTCCATCTCCTGCTTGCTTTCAATTTCCCTCTGTCTCTATAAAAAAAAATTATTATTATTATTTTAAGAAAAAACATAATGGCCACCAGAAGTGGTGAGTTTGTCATGCAGGCATCAATCCCCAGCAATAACCATAGTGGCAATAAAACAAATAAAATGAATAAAGCAATCATTATATATATATATAGTATTTATATACACACACTCAATGAATTAGGAGTTCTTTCAAAACCTTTCTTTATGCATGAGTAAAATGGTATGACCATCTCACACTAGCATTCAAAACCTCACCCCCGAAACTGATAAAAAGGTAATGAAGCATTGTCAAGTCCACACTGAAGAGGCTTAGCGACCATGAAAAAAGCATGCAATATTTATGCAACTGCCTGCATTTCCATTTCTGAACAGAGGATAATTAATTTTCAGCCTCCTCAGATCCCAAGCTGCAGCCTTCAGTTAAAGAGTTCTGGGACAAACTAGCTGTGATGAGATGAGCTGCGTTCAACACAGTCAACCAGCCAGGGAACTGGGTAAGCTGGAATGGAATAACACAAGCTGCCAGCACTAACTCTTTACAAACTCCCCTCCTGATAATAACGGAGGAGAGGAGACAGACTCAACATTGTTGGTAGTACAATTTTACCATATGACTCATTGGTTTTTCTTTTTCTTCTTCTTAAACATAGAGAAGAGGAGAAAGCAACCCAAAATAATTTTGAGTCTCTCTTAGCCAGAAGTAGATAGCATTTCTGCAGGTAGTCTCACCTCCAGGGGGTGCTGTATGCCCAGATGGTTTTCCAGGGAAAGCATGGCCACCTTGTTGACTTCCCTTGGCTCTGTCACATGGTCTCCTCTGTAACCCAACATGGGGAGAGGACAACCAGTTAATGTGCATATTGTGAATATAAAACTTGTGGGTTTCTCCAGGACCTTGCCCTCAGTATAGAGCAGCAATAGTAGAAACTGCCCCACTCTCCAAATAGAGGGTGGGTCAACATGCTCTGCCACTCAAGGAAGAGGAGTCCTGAAATGAGTGCAGCCTAGAATATTCCTAGATATGACCATGGAATGTGAGCTCAGACCTACAGGGAGGCAGAGGATAGACATGGGTCCTAGGTCAGATTGGTGGGGTTTACAGTTAACAGTACTTATATAATTTTCCCATATTTGGGAGCTACTCTCTGCCCTGATCCAACTTTCTACTACTATTCCCAACTCTGACACCATATTTCCAGACAAAACTTTCCGCTCACCTGCATGTTAGCTGTCAAGTTCAGACAAAAATTAGTAAAGTCTACCACCTCAGCATGCTTCACTTCAGACTGTGTCCAGAGACTTCAGGTGTAGAATATCAACCCTTCAGGTTCATTACTCAGGTGAGACCTTTTCTTTCATAGTATTCTCTAATTCTATTACAGATGGTTCACTTCCTAACAAAGTCCCAAAACCTAGATATAGACCAGGTCTCATGAGATAGAGCATATGTTCACATGTATCCATAAACTAGAGCAAAATATATACCTGAAAGCAAAAGTACACAATAATCTGCAGTGAGTCAATATAAAATTCCGAATGAAATAGTATCTAAGTATCTAATTAGACTTAGATACCCTCCTCACCTACTTCCTATTACAGTTCTCTCACTCACTCCAAAGCTAACCTTATCAAAGCAAGGACTGCGAAAGCTGAATAAGGGGAAGAGACTGGCATACTTTAATGATGACTCTTTAGTCACTATCAGGCCATCCCATCAGCTGGGGCCCTATTTGAGGAGCCCTGAGATTCCCAAGGAGACATGATGGGCCTAGACCTCAAATAAATCCCTCTCTCCATTGTTACTGGTCATCTCTATCAGGAACAATAAAATAGATCCCTTTGTGGGCCTCACATAGGACCTTGCCCTCAGCTTGGACCAACAATGGTAGAGATTTTTCCACCCTCCAAAGGGAGGCTAGACAACATAATCTATGCTACACCTGAGGAAGATGGGTCAATATTGGGGCAGCTTGGAATGTTCCTACTCATGACCATAGAATGTGAGCTCAGATCTACAGGGATGCAAAGGTCACATAGGCTCCTAAGCTTAATATGGGCCCCAGACCAAATCAAATCAATGGGGTTTACAGTCAATAATATTTATACAACTTTCCCATATTAGGGAGCTATTCTCTTCCCTGATCCAGCTTTCTGTCCCTTTTCCAGCCATGCCATCATCTCCCCAGACAATAACTTGGATCCACCTTCATATAAGATTTCAGGCTCAGGGCAAAGAAAAAAAAGACTAGTATAGCCACAGGCCCTTTGGAATATAACTAAAATATGCCTACTAGCTATCTACAAAATGGAGACCCACCAACTCTTCATCTGCACTATTCTTGCCTTTAGGTTCATGATTAATCAACAATTTATTTGGCTTTGTATGTTAATTCTCTTTTCAGCCACCAGGTTCCAGATGCTAGCATGATGCCAACCAGACCTCCCTGGACAGACAACCCCACCAATGTCCTGGAGCTCTGCTTCAGGACCCTGCCCCACTAGGGAAAGAAAGAATCAGGCTGGGAGTATGGATAGACCTGTCAACACCCATGTTCAGCGGGGAAGCAATTACAGAAGCCAGACCTTCCATCTTCTGCATCCCACAATGACCTTGGGTTCATACTCCCAGAGGGATAAAGAATATCAGGGGAGGAAAGTTATCAGGGGAGGGGATGGGATATGGAGAGCTGGTGGTGGGAATTGTGTGGAATTGTACCCCTATCATCCTATGGTTTTTTATCAGTGTTTCCTTTTTATAAGTAAATAAATAAATAAGTAAATAAATAGTAAAGTCACGGGCCCTTGGAATATACCTAAAATAGACTTCTTAGCCTCTTCCAACATAAAGGCCCTAAATCTCATCTGTTATACTCTTACTTTTAGCTTCCTGATTATCAAACAGTTTGTTCTGCCTTATGTCTTACTGCCTTTCAGCCATCAAGTTGTGGATGCTACCATGATGCCAATGTGACATCCCTGGATTTTTCTCACCAGTGAGTCCTGAAACCCCACCTATCCAGATCCCTACCCCACTAGGGAAAGATAGCAACAAGCTAGGGATATGGATCAACTTGTCAATGCCCATGTCCAATGGAGAAGCAATTACAGAAGCCAGAACTCCCACCTTCTGCACCCCATAATGAACCTGGTTCCATGCTCCCAGAGGGATAAAGAATACAAAAGCGGGGAGTTGTGCAGTAGCACAGTGGGTTAAGCGCATGTGACGCAAAGCGCAGGGACCGGCATAGGGATCCCGGTTCGAGCCCCCGGCTCCCCACCCGCAGGGGAGTCGCTTCACAGGCAGTAAAGCAGGTCTGCAGGTGTCTGTGTTTCTCTCCCCCTCTATTTCTCTCTGTCCTATATAAAAACCATGACATCAGTAACAACAACCATAATAACTACAACAACAATAACAAAAAAACAAGGGCAACAAAAGGGAAAATAAATAAATATAAAATTTTTTTAAAAAAAAGAATACAAAAGCTTCCAATGGAGAGGCAGAGATATGGAACTCTGGTGGTGGGAATATAATGGAATTGTACCCCTGTTAGCCCACAGTCATGCTGATTAAATCACTAATAAAAAGGAAAACAGTTTTAATTTACACTTGTTAACACTAGAAGTGGTGAAGGAATTCAAGTCTATAAATCTGTTGGTGTTTGCTGTAGATTGAATATCTGTTGGAAGAAGGCATCTGGCTTCACTTTTTACATGTGAGAACCTGAAGTCATAGGTAGGAGAAGGAAGACTACATGGTTGAGAAAATCAGGGAGGAAGATTGAGAATTATATCTCCTTTCCCCTCATCAGCCAATGTTTTTCTCTTTTACTTTTAAATAAAGTTTTGTCTTTGTTTTCCTTACCAACAGTTGTGCATCCTTATTTAAAAATACATTATTTGTGGACTCTTTTTCACCACCAACCTCAAGCTCAAAAGATGTCTACCCTACTAGCTTTATTGGACTTACTTAGATTCAACAGTCACAAAATGGCATATAACTGACCTATCCACAAATGTCAGGCACAGAATTTTTGTGTGTTTACTTATTATTATGTTTTTTTTTGCTACAAGGATTGCCACCAATGATTCAGTGCTGATATGAAAAATCCCCTCCTTCCCAGTGGCCATTTTTCCCCTTTTCTTTCTTCTTCTTCTTCTTCTTCTCCTTCTCCTTCTCCTTCTCCTTCTCCTTCTCCTTCTCCTTCTCCTTCTCCTTCTCCTTCTCCTTCTCCTTCTCCTTCTCCTTCTTCTTCTTCTTCTTCTTCTTCTTCTTCTTCTTCTTCTTCTTCTTCTTCTTCTTCTTTTTTTTTTTGTTAGGGACAGAGAGAAATATGGAGGGAGAGAGAAGGGGAGAAACACCTGCAGCAGTGTTCCACTACTGGTGAAGCTTCCCTCTCAGGTGGGAACCATGGGTTTGAACTCAGATCCAGGGCATGTTAACGTGCACACTACCAGGTACACCACAGCCTGGCCCCATGAGCACTTCACTACTCTTCACTGTCCAGGTGAGTTCCAGCCTTACTTTTCTCCCTCACAGGGTCTACAACAGTGGCCTCTGACTAGAATCCATCTGACCATTAACTATACAGCTTCAAAAACAACAATGAGACCTTTCATCCTGCATTCTGGAATCCCTTAATGTTCCCAGAGTGAAATGCATATTTTTAGCATGACACCCAAGATTGGTGTAGGAACTTGCCCTAAAGTGCCTTCAGACAGATGCCTATTTAAGTTGGGTTCAAAGCAATGAACCAGCCTTCCTTTCTGCTTTTCATTCTATCTACATTAGGTTCTCAACAGACAGAAATCCTTCTTATCTTAATAATTTTCATATGTTCCTTCTACTAGCTCCTTCACTGGAAAGGAATGATTCCTTCTCCCTGACATGTCTGTGATCTAGCATTTAGTAGCATTTAGTAGCTACCTCCTCCAATGAAATTGTTTATCCATCCATCTCTCCTGTCAAATTAAATACTCTTTGAGGTCTGGGCAGTGGCACATGTGGTTGATTCACAAAGACATAAGTTCAAGCCCTTGGTCCCCACCAGGGGGGAAGCTTCCTGAGTGGTGAAACTTCATGAGTGCTGCATCTCTCTTTCTCTCTCTCTCTCTCTCTCTGTTTGTCTCTCTCTCTCTCTCTTCCTCTACCCTCTCATCTTTTGTCTCTATCTAAAATAAATAAATATATCTTAACAATAAATAAAATACTCTATGATACACCTGAGGAAGATGGGTCCTGATATTGGGGCAGCTTGGAACTTTCCTACTCAGGACCACAGAATGTGAGCTCACATCTACAGGGATGCAGAGGGTACATAGGCTCCTAAGTTGCATATGGGCCCCAGATCAGATCAAATCATTAGGGTTTACAGTCAACAATATTTATAAACTTTTCCCATATTTGGGAGCTACTCTCTTCCCTGATCCAGCTTTCTGTACCTTTTCCAACCATTATATCATCTCCCCAGACAATAACTTGGATTCATCTGCATATCAGATTTCAGGCTCAGGGGAAAGAGAAAAAAAAAAAACTAGTATAACCACAGGCCCTTTGGAATATAAATAAAATATTCCTACTAGCTATCTACAAAATGGAGACCCCTCCCCCCCAACTATTCATCTGCACTATTACAGCCTTTAGGTCCATGATTGGTCAACAATTTGTTTGACTTTGTATGTTAACTCTCTTTTCAGCCACCAGGTTCCAGATGATGCTAACCAGACTTGCCTGGAGAGACAACCCCATCAATGTGTCCTGGAGCTCTGCATCCCCAGAACCCCACCCCACTAAGTCAAGAGAGAGACAGGATGGGAGTATGGATAGACCTGTCAATGCCCATGTTCAGCAGGGAAGCAATTACAGAAGCCAGACCTTCCACCTTCTGCATCCCATAATGATGTTGGATCCATACTCCCAGAGGCATAAAGAATAAGAAAGGATAGCTTTCTTATTATTTGGTATTCTTATTCTTATTTCTCCTGGTAAGGGGAGAGAATGGGATATGGAGAGTTGGTGGTGGGAATTGTGTGGAGTTGTACCCCTCTTGTCCTATGGTTTTGCCAGTGTTTCCTTTTATATAAATAAGATAAAATAAAGAAATACTTCTACTTAAAAATGATAATAATAAAATAAATAAAATACTCCTTGAATATAAAGCATTGCTGGATAAACTTTTAGATTCACCTAGGTCATGGAATATAGTTTATGTCATACTTAAGAATTCTGCCCTTCAACAGTCCTCCTGCACTGGGTCCTGTGAAACAGATTCAAGAGGACTTCTGGATTCCAGTCCTCTGGGAAAAAAATAAGTTTCTATTTCTGTAAGTCAGCAAGTATGTGGTGACTTGTTCAGCAACCTCAGAAAACTGATATGTCTACTTTAGAGCAGCAGGATGAGAACCACAGCATGGGGAAATAAAGAGTGAAAGTGTGAAGTCACCAGAGTATACCTGAGCCTCCATCAAACATTTTAACTAGTGTTTGGATGTTGACCTCATTATTTTGTGCTTCAACCTTTGGGGAGCTTTTAGCTGGACTCTTGTCCTGGTTCATTTCTCCAATATTTCTTCTTGTTGGTTTAACCATTTTATATAGTATGTTGTGAGGTCCCTCTCTCAGTACTATCCAAATTACTGATAACTCTTGCCTGCATTGACTTCTGTCTAAGGAAGGTAATTAAAGGTTCACTGTTGTAAAAATTGACAGTTGTTTCAATATTATTTTAATCCCTGAGTTAAAGCTTAAAAGTCTTAAGAGGTTTAAAAGCCTCTTTTGTTCTTTTTCTTCCCTGTAGGCTATGAGAGTCTGAGGGCTTTTAAACTATAAATAGGCTTCTCAGCTTAATCACTGACTCCTTAGCAAGAGATAAAGCAGGGTGTGGCAGAGATGATCTTGTGGTTATGCAAAGAGACTCTCACAGCCCTACCACTAGGCCACCGAGGAATAGATCTTCTCCTGTGTTTCCTTGTTAGTTCTCTGTCCCCTGTGTCAGCACAGGGCCTCCCACCTACTGCACCAGATTCTGAAGGCATTAGCAGTGGAGACTCAAAGTTGCATTTGGTGAGTCTTAGGAGAGTACTCTCCTCTCTTCAGCTGTCTTTTTGTTGGTGAAACAGACTGGTGGTGGTGTCCCAACTGGTAAACTGCCGGACTGTTACCAGCCACTCTCCCTAGGCTCCTCTCTGTCCATGAGTCACATGTGTTTGCACTCACCGGTGATTTTGTGGGCTCTTGAAATCTTTCTAGTCCTGTCTTGTTGCAGTCCCAGCTGGTCTCCTTTGGTATTCCTACTTGACCCAGGAGAGGAGAGGAGAGAAACACAGCTGCTGCTGCTTCATAGTCCCGCTTTCCCTTCATCAAACATTTTTGTGGGGAAAAATTAATAAACTTCTTTATGCTTTCAAAACAGAGTGTTAGTCCTTTCTCTCACACCAACAAGCCATTCTCCAATGGCAGCTGGGAGTTCTATAGCTCTATTTAACCCAGACACTATCTACCTGGACATAGCACTGGGCCAGACAGATTGTGAATTTATCTAAAAAACTGTCCACCTACACACACACACACACACACATACACACACATACACACACACTCATGAGACACTAGTTCTAAATCTAGATTATCACCTGTTTTTCTTACCATCAAGTTACAGATTGAATACAAGTCACAGTCCCACAACTTCTTTGGGTTCTACTAATGTTAGAGTGATGAACACACAGCAAAGCCGGAAGAAGGTTCTCTCTCTCTCTCTGATATGCTAATTTTGTTTGTTGTAATTGACAAAAAACTTGTTTTGCTCACTTGGAATACAATTTTACACACCACGACTCTTGTATCTATATGAAAAATACCCTTTTTAAATATTGGCAGAACTCTTTAATTAAAATTTTTATTATGTCTTTATTGGAATTGAGAGAGGAGGGGGTCATAGAGCAGGAGAGAGACAGAGAGACACCTGTAAAACTGCTT
Source organism: Erinaceus europaeus (assembly GCF_950295315.1). Lineage (NCBI taxonomy): Eukaryota > Metazoa > Chordata > Mammalia > Eulipotyphla > Erinaceidae > Erinaceus > Erinaceus europaeus. The sequence goes on from NC_080176.1 coordinate 29,992,624, forward strand.
CACCAGTTGCAAAGCTTTCCCCCTGCATGTGTAGACTGGTGGGGGGGGGGGGATCAGACTCTGGTCCTAGAGCATTGTAACATATGATCAACCAGGTATACTACCACTCAACCCCATATGAAAACTATCTTTTAAGACTTTTTTAAAAAATGAATAAATGAACCTATCCGTTGAATTTATTTCTTTTTTGCCCAGACTTTTCTTATGTTTTAATTTCATTTTAGCATTGTTTAATCCATAAAGATATATCAGTTTGTATTGTAGTGAACATGTAACCCTAGTAACTATAGTAACCATAGTGTGCCCGCATAGTGTGATAAAGACAGAAACATATGTATACATAGGATAAGATGTCAACCTGAACCTGATTGGCCAATGGAGATGTGACTTTGAAACCAGAGGCAAGCTAAGTATAAGTAACAGCTCAGAAACCAGCTCGATGAAACACTTTCACCATTACTGACCGGGATGCTGCTGGTGCTGCTAAAGACTTAAGCACAGGTGGTTAGGCTAAGTAACTATTTCCCCAGCTTCGAGGGACCTTCACTCATCTAGTCACACCAGCAGACAAAGGACCTCCTCCCCAACAACACAGTGGGTGGTGACTACATAGTGAGCATTACCTGCAAACAGCTATTAAGTAAGGAGAAGGTATTTGGTTGACGGTGTGTTGTGTGAATTGTGTGACCTTTCTCTGGCATCTAAAATAAGTAAAAAAAAAAAAAAATTATTGCTTAACCCCAACACATTCATCAAGTGAGTCCTTGCTCTAATTCCCTGCTTGTGACAGCTTGTAACCTTCATATATATAGATATAGATATAGATATAGATATAGATATAGATATAGATATAGATATAGATATAGATATAGATATAGATATAGATATAGATATAGATATAGATATAGATATAGATATAGATATAGATATAGATATAGATATAGATATATAGATAGAGATAGATATAGTTTTTCATTGTTGTAGTTGTTATTGTTGTTATTGATGTCATTGTTGTTAGATAGGACAGAGAGAAATGAAGAGAGGAGGGGAAGACAGAGAGGAGGGGAAGACAGAGAGGGGGAGAGGAAGATAGACACTTGCAGACCTGCTTCACTGTCTGTGAAGCAACACCCCAGAAGGGTTTGAACAGGGGGTTCGAACTGGGATCCATATGCAGGTCCTTGCTCTTCCTGCCAGTGTGCTTAACCGGCTGTGCTACAGCCCATCTCCTAGCTTGTAACCTTCTGGTCTTAACTGCCCCCATTGTCCTCAATGCCCAAAGTTCTTTCGTTATCCAAATTCAAATTTTTTTTAAGTCACAGTTTCTTGCAAACAGGTTTGGCAAACAGAGTACGGAGAGCCCTTTTGGTCAAATTCCAGGTCACCTCTTCCCTAGGGCTATGAGGTCATCCTGTCCCTTTGGGACCAAGGTCTTCAATGGAACTCACTAGAGGACTGGCTTCTTCTTCTTCTAGCGTTTACCCTTCTTCCGTAGCCAGTCAACAGCGTCAAGTTGAGCCTGATGTAAAGTTTCGAGACCTCCTTTGAATCTGGAGAGGTGGCAGTTGACTATGTGGGTCATAATCTGTCTGTAGCCGCAGGGGCAGTTCAGGTCGTCTCTGGCTCCCCAGCGATGGAACATAGCGGCGCACCGGCCATGGCCTGTTCGATAGTGATTGAGGAGGGCCCAATCATAACGTGCTAGGTCAAAGCCGGGTTGACGCTTGCAGGGGTCTGTGATGAGGTGTTTGTTCTTTACCTCAGCTGACTGCCAACTCTGTTTCCAAGAGTCTGGAACAGAGAAATTCAGTGTAGGCGTAGGAGACCAGATTGGGTGACGAGACGTCAAGCGTTGGACAGGGTGGGCGAAGATATCCGCGTATATTGGCAGTTCCGGTCGAGCGTAGACATGGGAAATGAACTTAGATGATGCCGCATCCCGACGAATATCTGGTGGGGCGATGTTGCTAAGAACTGGCAGCCATGGAACCGGGGTGGAACGGATGGTTCCAGAAATTATCTTCATGGAGGAATATAATTTAGAATCGACCAAGTGGACATGGGGGCTACAGAACCATACTGGGGACTGGCTTACTACCAAGGGAACACATTCAGGAATATCTGCCAGAGATGGAAGAGGTGCTCAGGGCAAAATATGGGGAAGGTAAGAGTTTTCACAGCTTATTTATTTATTCATCAACTTTATTTTATTTTGATAAAGGCAGAAATTGAGAAGGGAATGGGAGATAGAGAAGGAGCAACAGAGACACCTACAGAGCTGAATTACCACTTCTGGAGCTCCCCACTGACCCCACCACCACCACCACCACTACAGGGGGTGAGGGCTAGAGCCTAGGTCTCTGTACAGGGTAACCTGTGCACTCAGCCAGGAGAGCACCACCACCCAGCCCCAAAGTTCTTCCTTTTCATCTGTAATTCAGTTGTGTGCACTTCATTAACATTGCAAAAGATGGCCCCTGAGATAGCACAATGGTTATGCAAGAAGACTTTCCTGCCTGAAGCAACAAATGACCCAGGCTCAACCCCCAGCACCACCTTAAGCCAGAACTGAGCAGTGCTCTAGCTTGGAAAAAAAAAAAATTGCAAAAGGCATCATTTTTTTCTATCACTATGCCAAGGGCTTTAAAAGACCTAAACTAAAATTTAAAAATTTAAGTATGTCACTCCTGATGATCTCAGCCAGGTTTCCTTGATCATTTTCAAGGAATCTTATTTTTGTTAGAATTCCCAGCTATCATACTTATATGCCATCACCACGCCCTCCCCACCCCCACCTCTCACCCATCCCCTTCCTGCCAGGAATATCTTAAATATTAGGGGAAAGTACTTTTGTAATGAGTCTGGTGGGACTCATTGATTCAGAAGTAGGTTTTCATTATAGAAACAGTGAATGACGGCGGCGGCGGGGGGGGGGGGGGGGGGGCAGGTTGTGATGCACCTGGCTGAGCACACATGTTACCATGCACAAGGACCAGGGTTCAAATCCTTGGACCCCATTTGCAAAGGGGAAAACTCATGAACAATGAAATAGTGCCACAGGTCTCTCTCTTTCTCTCTCTCTCTTCTTGATTTCTCTCTCTCTATTAAGTAATTAAATTAAATATTTTTAAAAACATGTTTAAAAAAAAGACATAGGTTGGGCAGTGGCTTACCAGGTTAAGTACACATAGTATGAAACCCAAGGACCAGCACAAGGATCTTGGTTTGAGCCTCTGGCTCCCCATCTGCAGGGAGGTCACTTTATAAGTGATAAAGTAGGTCTTTCTCTCCTCTTCTCTATCTCCCCCTCCTCCCTCAATTTCCCTGTCCTATCCAATAAGTGGGGGGGGGATGTCCATCAGGAGTGCATACACTGAGCCCCAGTGATAACCCTGGAGGCAAAAAAAAAGGAAAAGGAAAGAAAAGAATTGAAAGTCAGCCAATGGAAGCTCTGTTTCCTAAGCATCCAGGTCCCCAATCACAGCCTCCTAGGTCACTGCAGACTCCTTCCCAGTGTTGTAAATGACATCCAATTAAAATGACTTGTCAAGGCAAAAGATAAGGAGTTGAAGCAAGGCATTTATTCCTTTGCCAAAGGACATGCAGCCAACAGTGACCGTCAGGCAGTAATGTGGCCCTCTCTCCCTTCTCCCATCTTTTATACCTGATGCAGAACTGTCTCCTCCACCCCTGGGCTGAGCGTCAGAGCTCTCAATCTCCCCGTTGTCTAAATAAGGAAAGGAGGAAGAGAGTCTGAGGATCTCTGCTGGAAGATTCACAAGCACCACAAGTGACTATTATCTGACCTAAAGAATACAGAACTACTGCCCACAGGTGGTTATAGACAACAATTTATATTTTACAAATGTACTAAACAATTGTTCTCTTCATGTTCCTTTGAAGAGAAGACCTAATCATCTCTTACACCAGGAACCAGGGTGATTTCTGGCACCTGCTCTTACCTGCTCAGGTATGAGCCTCACCTGGGTGTCCTGCAGTAAAAGGTCTTGGGGTGGAAGTGGGGGAAGCAAGTCTGGGTCCAGAGCTGCTCTCAAATCTGTCTTGAAATGTCAGAGGGGCAAGGAGGTAGTCTAGTGGTACAAGAGATTTTCATGTTTGAGGCTCCCAGGTTCAATATCCGGCACCACCATCAGCCAGGGCTGAGTCATGCTCTGGTTATTACAATTATATACAGGTGGAGAAAAGGGGATGCTCTTTATTTGTACTACAACATTTGCTCTTTTTTTTTTTTTTAATCTCATCCACCTGTCTTCCTGCTCTTGTTCCAGGGCCATTAACACTGGTCCTTTTTTTTTTTTTTCTTTATTACTGATTTAATAATGATTAACAAGATTGTAAGATAATGGGAACAATTCCATACAGTTCCCAACATCAGAGTTCCCTGTCCCCTCACCTCCATTGGAGGCTTCCTTGTTCTTTATCCCTCTGAGAGTATGGACCCAGCATACACTTATGGGGTGCAGAAGGTGGAAGGTCTGGCTTCTGTAACTGCTTCTCCGCTGGATGGGCACTGGCAGGTCAATCCATACCCAGCCAATTTCTATCTTTCCCTAGTGGGACAGGTCTCGGGAGATGTGAGGTTACAGGACACATTGGTGAGGTCATCTGCCCAGGGGATTTAGGTTGGTGTCATGGTAGTGTCTGCAACTTGGTGGCTGAAAGGCAGTAAGATATAAAGCAGAACAACTTGTTTAATAATCAGAAACCTAAAGGTAAGAATAGAACAAATGAAACTTCTTTTATGCTGGAAGAAGTCTATTTTATGCATGTTCCAAGAGGCCCATAACTTTAGTAATTTTTGTCTGAGCCTGACAGCTAACATGCAGATGGACTAAAAGTATTGTCTAGAAAGCTGGTGTCAGAGTTGAAAATATGCCTAGAAAGCTGGATTAGGGCAGAGAGTAGCTCCCAAATGTGAGGAAATCTTATAAAGACCATTAACTGTAAACCCCATCCATCTGACCCAGGGCCCATGTCTATTCATATTTAGCACAGGAACCGGTGTAACCTCTGAGTGAGGCCCCCTGTTGGTCTGGGCTCACAGTCCATGGTCACAGCTGGGAACGTTCTAGGCTGCACTCATTTCAAGACCAGTCTTCCCGGACACTGGGGCCTTTTTAATAGACAAATGGGAGAGGGAGAAAGAGAGAGAGAGAAGGAGGGAGAGAGAGAGAGAAAGAGAGAAGGAGGGAGAGAGAGAGAGAGAGAGAAGGAGGGAGAGAGAGAGAGAGAGGAAGAGAGAGAGAGAGTTCTGTACCCCACCTCTCTAAGATGCTCTCTTTGCCCCATGAGTTTTCAGATGGGGTGCAATTTGTACCCCCCACCTCACATTCTTGCTGGGGCTAGTGGAGTTAGAGGGAATCCTACACCCCAAAGTTGTAACCTCCAGAGAGAGAAACGGGGAGGGGGTTTAATGGTTCACCTGCTTGGTGAGGAGTACCCATCTCCAAATACTTCATTCTCTCCCTGCAACAAACACCCCCTTCTCCCCACAGACAAAGCCCAGAGGGAATGCGCAAGAGAACACTATTTATAAGAGTCTCTGCCTATGTGCCCCCTGTTCTGTCTACTGAAGGCATAGCTGCCTAGAATCTGTGCTTTGACACCTCCTCAGTCTAGGGATGCTCTGCGTAGCTCGAGACAGCTTGATGGATGTCTTCTTATTTTCTGTCATTCACTTAATCACTTGTCTTACTCCAAACCCTCATAGCAAGTCATTTTCAGATTGCATCTCGCAGGGAGGAAATAGGTTGGAAATGGTGTTGCTCTGCATAATCTTTGCTGGGCCCCACAGAGGAGGAAAGATACTCTATCAGCTTTCCTGGGAGGCAGGGGAAGGCTGTCCTTGGGAAGGGCACATGTATAGAAAGAAGCCAAGCTGAAGGCTTCCTGCTTTTGGAAGCCAGGTGTGGCTCTTTCTCATGCAGTCAGGGAACCCTGAACATCACATCCAGGGTCAACTCTGCATCCTGAACTCAAGGGCCTTCTATGCTTGCCTTGTTGGCAGCTTCCTGCTGGGAAATCTGGATATTATTTTCCTTAGGATGCCCAGAACCCAAGGGAATCATGGGAGGTCTTGCCTTGAAGTTTTCATTCAGCCCTTTCACTTCCGGAATCTAAGGGCACAGCTGGGCAGTGTGGCAGGTGGATGCAGGTCAGCTTCCACCTTCAAGGAGAAAAGTGTGACCCACAAACATAGAGTCACACTGAATGGAGGTACTACAGTGAGTTGGCAGGGACACAAGACGGGCATTTTAGGTCTGAGGCTTATTCTGTTTGTCTGTTTAGACAAAGTGGGGTGGGGGGAGAGGCACTGAAGCCTCCTTCAACTGAAGGTTGAACCTGAGTCATGGATGTGACAAAGCCACACACTGTCTGAGGTATTGGATCAGCCCTCTGAGGTTTAATCTGAAAGGTGTGTTGTGGACCAAGTGGGATAAGGGGTCAAGAGTAGGGGTCCCCCTTAGAATTCTCACCACTGATGGGGTTGAGAAGAATGTCACAGTGAAGAATCACAGAGACACTCCCCTTCTGTCAGGTAGGGTGAGCACTGACTGAAGCAAGGCAGGCATAGGAAGGAGAGACACACAGAGAGAGAGACATGTAGGCTTGAGAAAGAAAGAGATCTCAAGTTTCTCATCCCTACTCAGTGTGCAGTAGGTCCAGTGTTGTGAGTAAGTAAACCATGGCAAAAAGAAGTATGGAGGTGCCTGGAGACACAGCATAATGATTCTAAACAAAAGACTCTCATGCCTTAGGCACCAAAAGGCCCAGGTTCAATTCCCTATTGTAAGCCAGAGCTAAGCAAGGCTCTGATGTCTTTCTCTCTCTCTCTCTCTCTGTAGCTCACGTCCATTAAAATGAAATACTTAAATAATAATAATAATAAACTGCAGATAAGCACTCAGAGAGAGAGAGAGAGTAGGAAAAGGAGAAGGACATATGGAGGTAGTAATGTCATGAGTGGCTTGGAGGAGAAGAGAGGATTGGATCAGGGAAAAAAAAGAGGGGAAACTATGTGTAAATGTGGACAGATAGTTGTAGAGAAGATGGTTGGCCCATGTCTACAACCTTAGGGGAACTGCAGTGTATTACAGTGGGGACAGTGAAGATTCAGAACTCTAGTGGTGGGAATGGCATGGATTCAAGTCTCCACCAACATGTAATTTTGTAAAATAAAATTAAATAAATAAATAAATAAAAAGACTGCAGAGCTCAGGGCAGTTTCGGTGACATAGCGATGTTACCACCCCAGTTATCCGCCATGTTGACTTTGCACCTGAACCCTTCGAAGCCTCCCACCTAGGATTGGAATTCACAGGACAAATTCTCACCTCATATAGGATGACTGTGGCCAACAGGAAAGCTCTGTGTGCTTTCTGGACCTACTAGTCTGTTGGCTAATTAACAGATTCTATTGGAAAGCTTAAGAGTGGCTTGGGTGGCAAGGACCTGAACACAGAAATGGGTTTGAGGCCCTGCTCACCTCCTGCGGGGGGTGGAGGGGGTTCTTCACAAGTGGTGAAGCAGGTCCGCAGGTGTCTCTCTCTCTCTCTCTTTAATATCATTTATTTTTTTAAATTTTTTAACTGTTGGTGTATTAACAGATTTAAGTAGTTTTAGGTATAGTTTCTCATCTCCCCATGATAGGGTTCACAAAAGATTCTTACCCCCAATGATGCAATCTAATCTCTTGTTAGTTGACCCACATCTAGACTTTATACTGATGGCATCTCCAAATTAAAGGCTGATCTAGTGTTTGAAATGGGTTTCTTTTGCATTAATTCCTTTGAAATCCTTACAAGTTGCTGTTACCCTTTTGAAGTACGTTTTCTTTTCCTTTCTGTTTCTTTTGGCATGCAAATTCACTGCTCCTAGTGGCCTTTTTAAAAAAAAAAATATATTCTCTTTATTTATTGGATACAGACAGCCAGAAATCAAGAGGCAGAGGGTGGTAGAGAGGAACAGACAGAAAGACAGCACTACCTCACCGCTTTCAAAGTTTTCCCACTGCAGGTGGGGACCAGGGGCTTGAACCCAGGTCTTTGTACACTGTAACATGTGTGTTCAACCAGGTGTGTCACCACCAGGTCACCCCTTTTCCTTTTTCTTTATTTAACAGAACAGAGAGAATTTGAAAGGGGGCAAGGAGATAGGGAGGGAAGTCTCTGTGTTTGTGTGTGTTTTTATCTAACTCTCCCCCCTCTTAATTTCTCTCTGTCTTATAAAATGAACTGGGGGGAGGGAGAAAAAAGAAAAAAAATGGCCTATAGGAGATGTGACTTTATAGTGTTAGTACCAAGCCCAGAAATAACCTTGGAGACAGAAGGAGGAGGAGGAGGAAGAAGAGGAGGAGGAAGAGGAGGAGGAGGAGGAAGAGGAGGAGAAGAAGAAGAAGCAAACTGTAGCAATGAAAAACAAAATGCTGCCGCCCAGGAAGAAACTGGAGCAGAAATTCACCCAGAATTACAGCTGCTGGCAAACACTGCTAAGACCAAGAACGTAGTAAGTTTTAGACCTCATGTGGTCTGGAGGTGGCTTAGTGGATGAAGTGTTGGACCCTCAAAGTGTGAGGTCCTGGGTTCAAGCCCTGGAATCGCATGTGCTAGTTTCCTCTCCTCTTTATTTGTTAAATTTGTTTTATTACTTTTATTATATTTGATAATAGGACAGAGAGAAAATGAGTGGGGGAAGGAGAGAGAGAGAGAGAGAGAGAGAGAGACACCTCTAGATGTGATTCACTATTTCTGAAGCTTGGGGGACCCGGGCTTGAACCCAGGTCCTTGCACCTGGTAATGTGTGTGTTCTACCAACCCTCCAGCCCCCTTTTACTTTTTGATAGAGGTAGGAGAGAGAGAGAGAGAGAGAGAGAGAGAGATGCTCCATAGTCCATAGTTGATGAAGCTTTTCCCACTGCAGGTGGGGACTGGGGGCTTGAACCTGTGTCCTAGAGCCTAGCAATGTGTGCGCTCTATCAGGTGAGACATCACCTGTTTCTAGGCTTGTTAGTTTATTTAGGAAATTAAAGGGGGCCAGGTGGTGATGCACCTGGTTAAGTACACATATTACCATGCGCAAGGACTCGGGGGGTTCAAGCTCCCAGCTCCCCAGCTACAGGAGATCCACTTAACAAATAGTGAAGCAAGTCTGCAGGTGTCTATCTTTCTCTTCCTCTCTATCTACCCTCCCCATCTCAATTTCTCTCTGTCCTGTCAAATAAAAAATAGGGGAAAAAATGGGTAAAAATGGCCGTTGGGAGAGATGGCTTCGTGGTGTAGGCACCCAGCTCCAGCGATAACCCTGTGACAAAAAAAAAAAAAAGGAATTTTCCATTTTATCTGAGCTTCCAGAGGTCAGATACATGCAAGGACCAAAAAGGACCAAGTCCCAGCACTTTTTCTCCCCAGGGCACTGAATGTTTGAAGGGGCTAATGTCTTGCCTGCCAGCAGGAGGCCCTGTGAAGATTTTTCAGGACTCCACTGAGATAGAAAGAGAGGAGAAAGGGCTTTCATTCCCTTGAACCAACAAGGTAGGTCCATACCCCCAGTGGGGGATGCAAGAGGCCTTCAAGCCTCTCCAGCCCTCACTGCCACTGGGGTTCATGGGAGCTTCTGCTGGGCTACCCACAGCAGCTTCTCACCTTCACCTGCTCATCTTGGAAGAACAGACACCTGCTATTTATATGGTAATTTAAAAAATATTTTATTTATGTATTTCTGTCTTTGTTGGATAGAGACAGACAGAAATTGAGAAAGGGGAGACAGAGACACATCTGCAATACTGCTTTGCCATTCATGAAATAAATAAATAAAATACTTAAATAAGGGGCCAGGCTATGATGCACCTGGTTAAATGCTCACATTACAGTGTGCAAAGACCCAGGTTCAAAACCCTGGTCCCCATCTGCAGGGAGGAAACTTCATGAGTGGTGAAGCAGAGATGCAAGTCTCTTTCTCTCCCTCTCTATCTCCCACTCCCCTCTCTCAGTCACTCACTCTTTCTATATCAAATAATAAATAAATAAAATCAGGGTCGGGTGGTGGCGCATCTGGTTGAGTGTACATGTTACAATGTACAAGGACCCAGGTTCGAACCCCCAGTCCCCACCTGCAGGGGGAAAGATTTGCAAGTGGTGAAGCAGGGCTGCAAGTGTCTCTCTGTCTCCCTCTCTGTCACTCCCTTCCCTCTCGATTCTTGGCTTTGAATAAATAAATAAATTTGAATAAATAAATTGAATAAATAAAGATAATAATTTTTTAAATAATAAATAAAATCTTTAAAAAATATGTTAGAATGCAAATACCAACCAGCTCCTCTCCAAGTCAGTGCACTGTGTTTGTCATTTGTCTCTTCTCCCTAGCACCACAGTCTCCTGACTCAGAGCTCGGGTCTCTCCAGTCTCCCTGGGCCCCTCTTCCCCAATTCTCGCATTAGATAAGCCAGTGGTCCTGCTTTTCTATGCTTTGAGCCAAATCCTGTGAGGAGAAAGGAATCCACAGCTGTCTGGTTTCTGGGGTGTTTGGTATATTCTGCCTTGCCCACCTGAGTTAGGGGCTCTCCGAACCCCACTTTCCCTGAGTGCCTTCCCTCCATCACGCAACATCAGCCCTCAGCATACATCTTTTCCTGGCCTTGGCTTCATGCTGTAAAAATTAACAAACAGGAGAGCGGGTGTTCAGATCAGTTCTCATAGTGCTTTTCTGGGAATGCTCCCCCCCCCCCCCCGGGGTGGGGGGGGGGAAGAAGGCTCTTTCTGCGGTGCAGATGATGAATGGCTTGACTGATGGCCAATTCAGATAATTGCCCACAGACCTCTAATCTCCCGGGCCTCCCTCTGTCACTCAGCGGGGACCCTGTCCAGACTCCCACCCACACATTTATTCTGTCAGCTGTCAGGATGTGATGCTTCAACGTCTCAGCAGGGGGTGGTGCTTGTGAGTTTTTTTTTTTTTTTTTTGGGGGGGGCGCATGGAGACAGGGAAATGGAAACCTGCCAAGAATCATCTCATCTCATCTCAACCACATAGACGAGAGCCTGTCACGGGGATTGTTCAAACCTTCCTGGCCGTCTGGGTGAATGTGAACAGTGACCTTGATTTGAGATGTGATGCCGGTCCTTATAATTGTTAGCTATCAGCTCTGAGTCTGTTTCACAAGTGCGCTGGCTCATGTCAGTGGATCCACCCACAAAATTTGGGATGTAGGGGGCCAGGTGGTGGTACAATCGGTTGAACGCACATATTGTCATGTGCGAAGGCCCAGGATCAAGAACCTCAGACCTCACCTACAAGGAGAGAGCTTTTTGTGGTAATGAATGTGGCAGGTGTCTCTCTGTCTTTCTTCCTCTCTCCTTCCCCACCCCTCTCAATTTCTCTGTTCAAATAAAATAAAATAAGAAAGGGGAGAAAAAAGAAAGAGAGGGGAGTCGGGCAGTGGCGCAGCGGGTTAAGCATACACAGCACAAAGGACATGGACAGGTATCAGGATCCTGATTCGAGCCCCCTGGTTCCCCGATCTGCAGGGGGTGGCTTCACAGGCAGTGAAGCAGGTCTGCAGGTGTCTATCTTTCTCTCCCCCTCTCTGTCTTCCCCTCCTCTCTCCATTTCTCCCTGTCCTATCCAACAATGATGACAACAATAATAACAACTACAACAAGGGCAGCAAAATGGGAAAAAACAAAAATATATATTTAAAAAAAGAAAGAAAAAGAAAAAAGAAAGAAAGAGTGAAAAAGAATTAAAGGGAGAAATAAAAAAGAAAGGAAGGAAGGAAGGAAAGAAGGAAGGAAGGAAGATGAGTGGACAGTGGCATTCCTGGTTGAATGCATATGTTATCCTGCTCAAGGACCGAGGTTCAAATCCTTGATCCCCTCCTGCAGGGGGGTGGGTGGGAGGAGGGAAGCCTCATGTGTAGAGAAGCAGTGCTGCCAATCCTCCACCCTCTTTCCCTCTCTCCCTCCCTTCCTCCCTCCCTATTCCTTCTCAGTTTTGTCTGTCTTAAAGAAAAAGAAAGACAGAGAGAGCCCTAATGGGGAAAAAAGATTTCTGGTCTATTCCCTCCACATTCTCCTCTCTACTTCTGTCCCCCCCACCTCCGACACACACACACACACACACACACACACACACACACACACACACACACACACACAGTATCACTCTGAACTTGTTATTTCATCTCAGCAGAAAACACCTGTCTGCACACATTCATTTCTATATGACTTTGCATGCACAGCTTTTCTCCTCCTGCTGCTCCTCCCACTCTTCTTCTCCTCCTCCTTCCCTCCTCCTCTTCTTTTTCTCCTCCTCTCCCTTCTTCTCATCCACCTCTTCCACCTCCTCCTTCTCTTCCTCCTCCTCCTTTTGATAGAAACAAAGAGAAATTGAGGAGTGAGAGGGAGACACCTGCAGCACTGCATCAGCACTCAGGAAGCTTCTCCTCTGCCCGTGGCTTGAGCCTGAGCCTGTGGACATGTTAGCAGGTGTGCTCCGTGCTCCGCTGGGTGCACCACCACCTGGTCCCCAGACTGTTTTTATTTCATTTGTCATCACCACAGTTCCACTGCTTCAGGATGACTTTTATCAGATAGAAACAGGCAGGGAGACAAGGAAGGAAAGACACCACACAACAGAAGCTTCTCTTCTAGGCCAATTTTTTTCTTTCTTTGCTTTTGCTCTTGTTTTTGCTTTTACAAATGCAATTCAAGTCTCAAGTCAGCTGAACCCTAAAATCCAAAGATGATCTGGGTGAGCCTGACCCAATCTGGCAAATCCTTAAAAAGGGGAGTTCCCTATGGCTTAGGGCAAAAGGAGGAGTCAGAGGGGGTCAAGGTGAGGAAAGGACTCTCCGACTGTGGGCTTTGGGGACAAAGGTTAAACCTGATAAGACAGAGACCAGACCTCAAGAGTGACAGTGATCCCAATACTTTGCACCAACAACCTGTGTTGGGTAGTATGCCAGCTCCCCCTGGCTTCTGCTTAACCAATCACTGGTATGCCTGTATAGGGACTGGTTTGATCCCACTCAAACCTGCGGTCTATTTACATAAATCACTTTTATATTTACATAAAGCACCACCCTCCCTCCAGGGCATTGGTGGTTCAGTGGTAGAATTCTCGCCTGCTCCGCCCCCTCTCCTTGTCACACCCTGATTTTCACCAGTCACTTTTCTCTCCACCCTCTCTATGTCACATCCTGTTCACACCCTACTTGGGAAGTATATATAAAGACAACATTGTTCGTTTTAGTTTTAGTTTAGCTTAGCTCAGCTTAGACTGTGCTGCATTCTGCATAAATAAAGAGATACTGCCTACAGCTCAACCATGAGTCCCGGGTCGTCTGTCTCCCATCAATGAAGCTCAGCCCGACATAGGCGCCTGAACAGGGACCAGCACCGACGTGGGACCTAACCTGCCCATCCCCCAGATAAGTAAACCTGGATACCCATCCACCATGGGTTGCCTTTCTACTTATGAAGAGATTTGCCAAAACCTCTACTGTTTCATCATGAGACAGTTACTCTGTCTCTGGAACATTTTGCTCTGGGCCACACTTTGGTTCCCTGACTGGGAACTTTGGTTTCTTGTGACCCTAATCATAGAGCTTGGGAGATGCATGGAGATTTCTCCTTGGACTTTCTGGATTTCCTCTCCCATGTTTCCCAAGGAGAAGGACTACATTTTGCTCCAGGCCACAATTTGGTTCTTTATGATCGTCATAGACCTTGGGATATGCATGGAAATTTCCCCTGGGACTTTCTGGACTTCTCACAGGTTTCCTGCTGAGAAGGACTACTCTAATTTGAGGAGCATTCTCAAGTACCCTGGCAGTCCTCAAGAATGGAGACATGTGGTTAGTTCTACTCTCCTGATTGGATTCTTTCTTCGATGGGAAGACACTTTTAAAAATGGGTGCCTGCAATCCTGCAGGAACAGTCAGAAGCACCCTAAATGGAATTTCGAGGAGATTTTTGGACTAGGACGCCCTCCAGGGACTCATGATGCTACATGGTGAGATCTGTTTCGTAAGAGTGATTTGAATGACTGAATTTTTGTTTGACATTGACTTAAAAAAAAAATGCTGGACGCAGCCATGATTTCTAGAGACATCCAGAAACAATCCAAAAAATTGTTTTTTCCCTCCTTTGATTTCTTTTTTACGTCTGTCTTGGCATAAATCTGAAACGTTTAATCCTGAAACAGTATGAGTTATGGGAGGGGCAGATAGTGCAGTGATTATGTTAATTATTCTCATGCCTAAGGCTTCTAACCGTGGTTCTTCTGTTTACCTTTCCACATTTTATTGAGTTCAAACTGTTTAAACAATCTTAAAATCATACTAGAAAGGACTTCCAATTATAATGGAGTTACCAATTATAGTAAACTTCTAATCTGCTACAAGTTTTGTTTGACAAGTAAGTGAATTTCAGCTGTCAAGTTTTCACATGAAAAAACATCTACTCAAATGGAATTCCCAGAAATCCATTTGGAACCCTGTTCTCTGACATCACCCATAAGATGGAATGACTACAATGCCACAGACTCCAAAGCTCACTCTCTACAGAAAAGCAGAATTCCGGTGGCTGACATTCCTCATCGAGACAGTCGTGCAGTCCCTTGGCATTTTCTTCAATGGTCATCTACTTTGGACTGACACTTCCATCGGACTTACTGGTACATGCTGCTGTGTTTCTCAAAGACTAACTTCAGCCAGTTGCCTTGGTACTTTATAGGCCATGCCCCTCGCCTGCAGGCTCTTTTCCCAGAGTCAGGAAACTTCTCCTTACTAGGTTCTTCCCAGAGAGGTAGGAAATGCCCTTTGCGGCAAGAGATGTCCACAGAGGCATGAAGCGCCCCCAGAGGCAATAGATGACCCCAGAGGCAAGAAATGCCCTTTCGCCTGCTAGGCCTTTCCCTTTGAGGCAGGAAACGCCCCCTCAGCCCTCCCCTTGGCATCACACAGGTTATAGCTGCTCTCCTGTTTTGTTCTTCCTTGTCGTATGCCAGTTCTTTTGAAAATGCCTGTATGATATAGGTTTCTGTTCACCCCGCACTCCTGATACTATGGCAAATAGTTAAAAAGAAAGGGGGATATGTTGGGTAGTATGCCAGCTCCCCCTGGCTTCTGCTCAACCAATCACTGGTATGCCTGTATAGGGACTGGTTTGATCCCACTCAAACCTGCGGTCTATTTACATAAATCACTTTTATATTTACATAAAGCACCACCCTCCCTCCAGGGCATTGGTGGTTCAGTGGTAGAATTCTCACCTGCTCCGCCCCCTCTCCTTGTCACACCCTGATTTTCACCAGTCACTTTTCTCTCCACCCTCTCTATGTCACATCCTGTTCACACCCTACTTGGGAAGTATATATAAAGACAACATTGTTCGTTTTAGTTTTAGTTTAGCTTAGCTCAGCTTAGACTGTGCTGCATTCTGCATGAATAAAGAGATACTGCCTACAGCTCAACCATGAGTCCTGGGTCATCTGTCTCCCATCAATGAAGCTCAGCCCAACAAACCTGTGTGAACTGTGCAGTGCAACTTCTTTGGCTCTTTCCTGTCAAAGTCCAGCCTCCCCAGTCCAATGCACACATTATCCTGTGCAAAGACCCAGGTTCAAGCCCCCAGCCTCCACTTGCAGGGAGAGGGAAGCTTCACAACTGGTGAAGCAGGTCTGCAAGTCTCTCTCTCTCTCTCTCTCTCTCTCTCTCTCTTTCTGTCTCTCTCCCCCCATCCCTCTCCCCTCTCAATTCCTCTCTGTCTTACTGGAAAGAGTAATATGTACATGGTAACATGTTCAGTCAAAAATAAAATCCCAGCCTCACCAAACTCTTGGTTTCAGTCTTCTGAGACCCCAAGCAGACATCACAGGAGTCCCCTAACCTCTCCAGACTTGGGAAGAGTTTTGAGCTAACAAACAAACAAACAAACAAAACCTATTGCTTGAAGCAGGTAGGTATGTAGCAAGTATAGTGCCCGCAACAGGAAATGAGTAGGGTAGCTTTCTGTGCTATCCTGGAGGATTTCCTGGAAGAGAGGGCAAACTGAGCAGATAATTCTCTGTGTGACTGCTCCATTCTCCCCCAAACCCACTTCTGATAGTTCCACTGGTTTCTGTCTGTTCTCCATTACTTTCTCTGCCTTTCATTACATGCATTTTAGAACTTCATGGCTCCCCCCACACAAAAAAAAGCATTAAAATTGTAATTGCTTTTATCCTGATCTAGATGAATTTAAAATTGCTGGATTGGAGTCGGGCAGTGAGTTAAGTGCAGGTGGCACAAAGTACAAAGACCAGCATAAGGATCTCGGTTGGAGCCCCTGGCTCCCCATCTGCAGGGGAGTAACTTCACAAGCAGTGAAGCAGGTCTACTGGTGTCTATCTTTCTCTCCCCCTCTCTGTCTTCCCCTTCTCTCTCCAGTTCTGTCTATCCTATCCAACAGTGACAATAGCAATGACAACAACACTAATAACTACAACAATAAAATCAAAAAGGGCAACAAAAAAGGGAATAAATAAATAAATATTTAAAAAAATATCGCTGGAGTCTAAATGTCTCATCATCTTTCCTGCACATGGTTCTAACATGTTGAATAAATTATCAGTTCTCTTACACATGTCTGAAGCATGACCAAATTGTGCTGGCCACTCTGAAATGGAAAGGAAAAAAAGAAGTGATTGTTTTCACTTAAAAAAAATTTTTTTTTAAATCTAACCAGTACCCACACCAACTTCTGACTGTGGCCACCAGGAGACAGGTGGAGAGCAGGGAACCATGGGCTAGCAGATGCAGGAGTGAGTTCACTAAGGGGTCTTCTAGCATATCACGTATCGTGGCAATACACAAACCTCTTTAGGGTACCTTGGCGGGGAACGGGACCTTTTACTGATGCAGTTACAAGTTTATACAGGGGTAACTGTGCAGGGAAAGTAGCCAAGCTGGCCAATGAGACTAATATCTCCTTTTAAGGGAAAAGAGAGCAAGGCAATGAGAAGGTATGGATGATGATGCAGGAACAGGGAAATAGAAATTAGAAATAGAAATTTAAAGAAGGCAAGCTCACCGGAGGGAAGAGGGGTGGGGTGATGTGGGAAGGAAGGTTGGAATTCCCCCACATACTCTGGCCACATGTCACTGGACCACAAGACTGGCATGCAAAGGGAATCTGATAGACGAGCTTCCGAGGGGTCAACCATCCATACTCAAGCATACATTAGACCCACAGAAACAGAGAAATTGAGAGGGGATAGGGAGATAGAGAGGGATAGAGACAGAGAGACATCTGCAGCCCTGCTTTACCACTCACAAAGCTTCCCCTCTGCAGGTGGGGACCAGGGGCTTGAACCTGAGTCCTTGTGCACTGTAATGTGTGCAGTCAACCAGGTGCACCATCACCTGGCTCCCTCTCTTGCCCTCTCTCTCTTTCAACTTCTGTCTCTATCCAAAATATATGAATAATAATAATAATAATAAAAGGAATGGCAGGAAACTCAGATGTTAAGATTTATAATCATGGGGCAGTTCTAGAGGAAGGCAGGGTGGGGTTCACCTGAAGTAGGGGTGTCTGGAAAGAACAAGAGTTGGGACTTTTGGGGTGCTGGTACCTTTCTGTTTCTGATTGAATAGGTGTATCAGCCAGTGATAGCTCACTGAGATATTCGCTTAGGATCTATCCAGTTTTCTGTGCTTTCATCCATCTTTTCTCTATCTTCCTCACTAGATAGGTTTTGGGGACCAGCAAGGTGGCTTACCTGGGTGGGGGAACCTGTGTCACTACATGTACAACCCAAGTTCAAGTCTGAGCCCCACTCAGGAAGCTTCAGTGCCAAGAACTGTCCCCATTCGTCCTCTCTCTCTCTCTCTCTTTCTCTCTCTCTTTCTCTCTCTGTCACCAAGGTATTGCTGGAATTCAGTACCTGCATGATGAACCCACCACTCCAATAGCCTTATTTTTTCCTTCCCTTCAATTGATAGGACAGAAAGAAATGGAGAGGGGAGAAAAATAGACACTGGCAACACTGCTTCACTCATGAATCACCCCCCCCCCATGGTAGGGGCCTCCAGCATGGCAACATGTGCACTGAAGCAAGTGCATCACTGCCTGGCCCCTTGTTTCTCTCTTTTTATCTGGAAAAGTCAGCCTGGAGTGAGGAAGCCCCAATAATGACAGAAATATATATATGGAGGGGAGCAGGGAGAAGTTTCGCACACAGGACTTGCATACAAGAGGCTCCAATTTCAACCCCCAGAACCAGCAATAAATAGCAAGAGCTGAGTGGTACTCTGGTCAGACCAAAGAAGAAAATGGCTCACACCCACCCAAAGAAGAAAATGTCAACATTTATTTTAAATGTCTCCAGGATTTGTTCAGATAAAAAGAGCTAGAGAAAGAGACAGGCAGAGAGAGAGAGAGGTAACACCATCCAGATTCAAGTTCCTGGTCCCCATCTGTGGAGAGGGGAGGAGTTTCATGAGCCCTTGAGCAGTGCTGCAGGTGTCACTCTCCCTCTCTATCTTTCTTCCCCTCTCAATTTCTCTCTGTCCTATCAAGAAGGAAAGGAAAGGAAAGGAAAGGAGAGGAGAGGAGAAGAGAGGAGAGGAGGGGAGGGGAGGGGAGGGGAGGGGAGGGGAGGGGGGAGGGGAGGGGAGGGGAGGGGAGGGGGGAGGGGAGGGGAGGGGAGGAGAGGAGGGGAGGGGAGGGGAGGGGAGGGGAGAGGGGAGGGGAGAGGAGAGGGGAGGGGAGGGGAGAGGAGAGGAGAGGAGAGGAGAGGAGAGGAGAGGAGAGGAGAGGAGAGGAGAAGAGAGGAGAAGAGGGGGCAGTCAAGTGGTGCATCTGGTTGAGTGCACAGTGGTTGAGAACGCAGGTTCAAGCCTCAGATACCCACTTACAGGGGGGAGGAAAGTTTCAAAAACTGCGAAGGATGTCTGCAGGTATCTCTCTGTCACAACCCCTCTCTATCTCCCCGTTCCCTCTCAATTTTCTCTCAGTCTCTATCCAATAATAAAAATAAATTTAAAAATATCATAAAAGAAAACAGAAGGGAAGAGAAAAGGAGAAGAAAGATGAGGAAAGATGAGGAAATACGATACGGGGGGAAGGGAAGGGAAGGAAGGGAAGGGAAGGGAAGGGAAGGGAAGGGAAGGGAAGGGAAGGGAAGGGAAGGGAAGGGAAGGGAAGAGGAAGGGAAGGAAGGGAAGGGAAGGGAAGGGAAGGGAAGGGAAGGGAAGGGAAGGGAAGGGAAGGGAAGGGAAGGGAAGGGAAGGGAAGGGAAGGGAAGGGAAGGGAAGGGAAGGGAAGGGAAGGGAAGGGAAGGGAAGGGAAAGGGCTGCTGGGACAGGCACCAAGCCACTGAGCAAGCTGAAAGTTCTGTGTGTTTTAGCACAGAGGAGACTGAGAGTGGGAGGTGGGAGGCAGAGGCTGGCCTGCTGCTGGGAAGGTGAGGGTGTCACTTTTCCATGCCTGCTGCCCTCAGTGTCAGATAATCTGGGTGTAGATACAACAGGAGCCCCCACCACCCCCCACATCTGCAGGATCTCTACTGCACTGCCCTGTTTTGCCTCTGTTCATTGAGCAGACTTAACTCTGTGGGTGACACTCTTCCTCTCCCTCCTCCCCCTCTCCTCCCCTCTCCCTCCTCCTCCTTCCCTGCCCCTGTACTTTCTCCCTTCCCCTTTTCCTCTTCCTCCTCCCATTCCCCTACCCCCTCCCTCCCCCTCATCCCTTTCCCCTCCTCCTCTCCCTCCTCCTCTTTTTTCTCCCTTTCCCCTCCTCCTTTTTCTCCCTTCCCTCCCCCTCCTCCCCTCCTTTCCCTCCCCCTCCCCTCCTCTTTTCCTTCCCCTCCCCTCCCCTCCTCCACCTCCTCCTCCTTCTCTGCCTCTAGGCAAGGGTATAGATTTTCCAGGCAGGCATACACCTGCCTCTCTCCACCCAGGCAGATTCATTCTCTCCTAATTTGCAAAGCCAAGTGCAAAATCCTGCCTCAGGCAAGTGGAGGGTTGCAAAAGTCCCTGTGTCTTCTCTTCCTGACATTTCCAAAATATCAAGATACAAGGCAGCCATTTATTTAACCAGAGTTTGGCTGGCTCCAAAGGGGCAAATAATTCAGGTGAGTCTAGAACTCCTGGGATAGCAATTTGGAGCCTCAAGAAGAAAACCTGGAGGACTTGTGAAGGACCAAGGTCAAACCAGGGATTTCGTGGACTCATGGGTGCTCTGCCTACCCCACGCCCATCATTCCCAGAAGCCATATATTTTCATTTTTATTTCTCTCTCTTGCCTTCAGGGCTCAGTGTCAGTACTATGAATTCACTGCTCCTGGTGGTCATTTTTTTCATTTTATTGGGTAGGACAGAGAGAAATTGAGAAAGGAGAGATAGAGGGAAGACCTGCTTCACCCCTTGTGAAGTGCTCCCTCCCGCCGCAGATGGGGAGCCAGTGGCTTGAACCCAGATGCTTGGGCTTAGTACATAATGTGCCCTTAACCAGGTGCACCACCCAGCTTCCTTTTTTTTTTTTTTTTTTAAGATGGATAGGTAGATTGTTAGAGACAGATACAAGAAAAAGTACAAGGGAGATACCAAAGTATCTCTTCGTTACTCATGAAGCAGCCTTCCCAGCACCTCTCCACCCCTCCAGACTTGAACCTGCGTCCTTGTGCTTAGTAATGTGTGCACTCTCTTGGGTGAACCACCTGCTGGCCACCTCTGTCTACACTTGGTGCTCAAACGTGAACATCACAGCCCCTAGGATATGGCATGAGGCCAAAGTGCTAAAGGTCACCACCTCCATTCCCTGGCACTCAATCTCTAAGGATGCAATCTAAGATTCCCCCAGGCATGTTTGCTAGCTTTGAGCTGCTCACCACCCCACCTACTGCCTCCCTCCCCAGCACACAGCCAGGACTCCACTTGGCTACACCCACATTTGCTAAGAGCACTCTGCTTCTAGACTTCTCCACACTCCTTGCACCCACTCACCCCAAGCCTCACAGTCTTCCTTCCTTTAAGCAACTCTGCAGTGCCATGTTCAGCCTGTGTTCAGCTGTTTCTGAGATTATCTGCTTCTGTCACATGAAACACCCAAAACACCACTGGAATGAAAGAAGCCAGAAGTTGGGCCTTTGTCATGCTGAAAGCCCACAATGAGTCCTTGGTCAACAAATTCTCTCAGATGCTTTTCACTTGGGCCACTTCTAAGACACAAAAGTCCTTCATCCATTTTCTGAACATCTGATCCATTGCACCTACACACGGTTTTTAATAACTTAGAGCCATTGGTTGGTCACACATTTGATTCATTAATAATCCTTGGTTAAGAACACACTGTCAGGGGTAAGGGTAGACAGCATAATGGTTATGCAAAAAAAAAAAAGAATACACCGTCAGTGCCTAGAGTTGTCTCTGATCTGGTTCGTTAATATTTACCTACATAAACATATTCATTCATTTTTTTTTTAAATAAAATCACAAAGCCCTGGGTTCTAGATCTGAGTTGACTTTGATCTGATCGTTGTCTTTCTTTGTGAGTGTGAACTGCCAGATGTTGGCTTCATTTGACATTGGGTGGTTTTGAACTTCTGTCCTCACCCCCCCCCCACCCTGACCAGTGTGATTCCAGGGGGCCTCATCATTTGGCCACTCTTTGTCCTGGGACAATCTGCTTCTCTAGACTCAGGTTTGGGGCCGCCATCTATCCCATTACCCATGGCCTCCCTCCTCATCTTTTTTCCCCCTACTGTTTCCATATCACACGAATTTGCATGTAACATCTTGGAGTCCCCTTTTTTTATCTCTAAGAAAAGACTTGCCATTTCAGTTCCATGCTTGTATGTCTCAAAGTGGAAAATCCCAGTCCCTTTCCTTAGCTCCTTGAGGAAGCTCATCCTGACTTGTCGGTCAGCCCTGGCATTAGCTTTGCCTGGCCGGCCACCTGTGCAATTGTCAACTGTCTAATTTCTCTTGGCCATCAGTAGAAGCCTGAGAAAAGGTGCCTGAACACCTGCCAGGCTTCCAGGCATCTCATTACAAGGAGGCAGCTCCTCAAGTGCCAGACTTCCCCCAGGAAGAGCTCTCCTAGGGGACCCCGTGATCATCCAGGCATTAGGGAGCCCACAGAGACCGATCTCCTCAATGTCAGAGAGAAGAGTGTTCTGGAAGGCTCTTCCATGGGCACATTTTAAGGGCAGGGAGGCTTATTCTTAAAAGGAAATAATACAGTGTATGATGGGTAATAATGCCATAGCACACATTTTTATAGAAAGGGACAGAGACAGCAGGAGACAGAAATAATCTAGGAGGAATGGTCAAGATGATGACAATAACCAGAGACTGCATGCATGCATGAATGAATGAATGACTACAGAGGGAGAGGATAAACCTGAACATGTCAGAGGAACCTCTCCACTGAAGTTTATTCATTAGGGGGCTGGGTGGTGGCACATCTGAGCAAGAATCCAGGTTCAAGCTCCCTCCTAGCTCCCACCTGCTGGGGGAAGCTTCATAATCGAGTGGTGAAAGAGGGCTGCAGGTGTCTCTCTGTTGCTTAATTCTCCAATTGGAATGGGGTCTATTTTCCCTTTTTTTGTTTTGATTTTATTAGTGATTTAATTTCAATTTACAAAATTTTATGTCAACAGTGGTATAAATCCACTCCGTTCTCACCATCAGAGTTCTGCATCTTCACTCTCCCCAACGCAATCCACCATAGCTCCCCTAAGGTTGTAGACATGGGCCAGCCATCATTTCTACAACTATCTGTCCACATTTATACATACTTGCTCCCTTTTTCTTGCTGAGAGAAATTGAGAAGGAAAAAAAGATAGGGAGAAAGACAGAGAGACAACTACAGCTCTGCATGTGGGGTTTGGGGGCTTGAACCTGGGTCCTCACACACCATAATATGTGAGCTTTACCAGTTGTGCCACCACCCAGCCCCAATTTGAGTTTCTTTTTTTCCTCTTTCTTTTTCATTTCTCTCCTCCCTTTCTTTTAATATTTTATTTATTCCCTTTCATTGCCCTTGTTGTTTTATTATTGTTGTTGTCGTTGTTGTTGGATAAGACAGAGAGAAATGGAAAGAGAAGAAGACAGAGAGAGGGAGAGAAAGACAGGCACCTGAAGACCTGCTTCACAGCTTGAAGTGACTGCCCTACAGATGAGGAGCCAGGGGCTCCAACTGGGATCCTTATGCTGGTCCTTGGACTTTGGGCCACGTGTACTTAACCCACTGCCGGACTCTCTCTTTCTTTCTCTCTCTCTCTCTTTCTCTCTACCAGAACACTGCTCATCTCTGGTTTGTGATGGTGCTGGGGATTGAAACTGAGACCTTTGGTGCCTCAGGCATGAAAATCATTAGGCATAACCATTATGCTATCTTCCCACACCAAGCCATTTCCTCCTTCAAGCACCATGAGGCAGTCTTCTCTACCATGCCTCACTCTGCAGCAGAATCCTTGTTTGAGAGCCAGTTCCTGTAAAGGAACAGTTGCTTTCAAGGAAAATTATAAATAGTGCCTTGCTAATTGGAATCCAACCTTCATAATTCCACACATGTAGGGAGAGCATAGAAATGCTGTCTTCCATCCCCAGTGAGCAGAGACAATTCCCACCGTTGTCTCAGTCACTCTCGTGCCCGGAGGGGGGTGGGTGGCCCATTTCTAAAGCAGGTGTGTTTCAGAGAGTTTGGATAGAAACAGAACCATCTTGACAAGAAACAGCAAGTGAAACCTAGGGTCTCATTACAAAGAAAGAAGAGACTTCAGAAAGAGGAAGATGGGGAGGAGAGTGTAAGGTGTGTTTGAATCCAGGAAGGACAGGGGCTTGGTGTAGGGGGGTAGGGGTGGTAGGGGTGGTCTTTCTCTCAGCCCCACAGTGAGGAATGAACTGGCTGCCTGTCACCCTGTAAAGGACAGGAAGGTAGGTGACTTGCCCACAGGGAGGAGGAGCAAAGAGAAACAGCCAATGTTTGTGAGTTATAAGTAAGAGGGAAAGGTGGGAAGGGAAGGTGGAGGAAAAAGGCAGAGCTGGGAGAGAAAGCAGACAGCAGCAATAAAGAAAAGTTTGTCTTGAATATTAGTCACAAATATTAGGCATCCTGGGCCATGGCACGGTAGATAAGGTGTTGGCCTCTCAAGCCTGAGGTCCTGAGTTGAATTCCCAACATCACCTGTGCCAGAGTGATTCATTCTCTCTCTCTCTCTCTCTCTCTCTCCTTTCTTCCTTTCTGTCTCTCTCTTCCTTCTCTCTGTTTCTCTATCTCTTTCTCATATAAATAAGTCTTAGGGCCAGCAAAGTTTGAATCTGAATCATACCACATTGAAGGAAGCTCTGGTGCTGTCGCCTCTCTCTCTCAGCAAGCCTGAAGCAGTAAAACTCAATAGGCAACCAGAAAAGAAAAATAATAAATAATACAGGAGAAAAATGAAACCAAGATTATCTATAAGGAGCAAAGAATAAAACCAGAATCAGAGGAATCGTTTCAAAGAGTAGGGTTTTTGGCTTTATGTAAAACATATTTTCTAGTGGTGCAAGTGGTGGTGTATCTGGTAGAGCACACATGCTACAATGATCAAGGACCTGGGTTCAAACCTCTGGTCCCCATCTGTAGGGGAAAGCTCTAGGAATGGTGAAGCAGGGCTGCAGGTGTCTCTCAGTCTCTTGTCTCTCTTTCTCTCTCTGTCTGTCTTTCTATCTCCCCTGTCCATCCTAGTTTCTCTGTCTCTATTAAAAAATAAATAAAAGTGTTAAACATATGTATGTATTTTTAAAAATATATATATATATATATATTAAAAGCATCTTCTAGTCATCTGTTAGATGAGTGAATGTGTCATGGTGATAAACACCCCAGCCATAGGGAGCAAGATCCAAGCAGAGCCACCATCCACCCTGGTCAGAGTGATGCCCCGGGGCTTCTCACTCCCTGGGATGTTTTATGATCATATGCAGCTGAGGCAACACTCAGAGTTGGCCTGGGGTTCAGAAGCCAGCTTCAATAATATATAGTCATTGGTCTGGGAGCCATCCCATGGCTTTCTACTTTCTGGCACTCTGCCACCTACATCAAAATGCCACCTTTAGGCCAGGTGGTGGTGCACCCAGTTGAGCACACACATTATGCCATGTGCAAGAACAGAGTTCAAGCCCCCAGTCAAACTTCAAGAGTGGTGAAGCAAGTCTGCAGGTGTTTCCCTCTCTCCCTTTCTCTCCACTCCCCTGTAAATTTCTCTCTGTCCTGGCAAATAAGATACCTATTTTAAAAACTGCAACCTCCTTGGAATTAAAAAGACTGTGTTCTTGGAATTAAAAAGACTGTGTTCTTGGAATTAAAAAGACTATCTGTGTCAGCTTTTGTCCCCAGAAGGACTGAAACTGGCCCTTCTGTGTGAGACTGGCAAGTCACAACTTCTATCCCTCTCACGTGCACTTGTCTTTGCTTTATTTTTTTTCATATATTTTATTTCATATATATATATATATGATAAGACAGAGAGAAATTGAGAGGAGAGGGGGGAGATAGAGTGTGAGATAGAAAGAGAGACACATGCAGCCCTGCATCACAGCTCATAAAGCTCCCTTTCCCCCAGCAGGTGAATATTGGTCACAACTATTAGGCATGGGGACCCAAGGTTTGAACCTGGATCCTTGTGCCTGATAACACGTGTGCTCTACCAGGTGCACAACCACAGCCACCACCCTACCACCACCACCCACTTTCTATTTTTCTGCCACACCACCCCCCTCCCCTGTTCTCTCAGCTCATTTACAATCAAAGATGGTGGCTTCAGAGATTGAGTAAAACTCCAGGATGGCACCCACAAAGGGCAAGGGGAGAGCCTCCTCTCTCTCCCCATGTGTCTCTCTCAGAAGGAGGCCAAGGTTCTCAAGTGCCCTCCTCACCTCCCACCCCAGCCTGCTATCTCCTCAGCCTTCAGGCTGCAGCATGGTGTCACAGATCCCATGCCTCATGGTACAGGATAATGCAGGGATTATGCCAGGATCATATTAGTGAAGCTCAGGTTATAGGAATAGAATCAAGTCTGCCCAAACAGGGATGGTGTGAGGCTGGCAGGCAACGCCAGACACACACGCACATGTTGCCATTAGGTATCAAATCCCCTACCACTGCTTCCTGATATTTTCTCTCAGAAATCTACACCCTGGTCCCAAGAGATAGCTCAGCAGGTAGGATACACAACTCCCCTTATGTGAGGCAACTGGGTTCAATTCCCAGCATTACCTGGGGACTCTGATAGTGGAATGCTGCTTTGGTGCAGCTCCCTCTATCTATCTTTCAACAATTCAGAATCAAAATTGAAACCAGGAAATGTTTCGGCAGCACCATGCCTGGGAGAGTCCTGGGAACTGAATAAAATATAAAATAGGACAGGGGGAAATAGCACAGACTGTGCACCAGACTTCCATGCCTGAGTCCTGCAGACAATCAGGTTCAATCCCTGATATCACTATAAATCAGAGATAAGCACTGCTCTGCTATCTCCATCTTTCGCGTTATAATAAAATAAATCTCAGGCTGGGGAGACAGCCTAGTGGTTCTGCAAAAGACTTTCTTGTCTGAGGCTCTGATGTCCCAAATTCAAGCCCCAGCACCGCCATAAAGCAGAGCTGAGCAGTGACCAGGTAAGAAGAAAAAAAGTAAACTAATTTGATCTGCCTATATATTATTCATTTAGTTATTCATTAATAGTTATTATTATAATAACTATTATAATAATTATTCATTAATAGTTATTCATTGATATGCCCGTTCATTATTCTTTGAGCTTTGTAAAGCCAGATATATCAGAACCTAGCATTCATGGACGAATCAGTACATAGAGCAACAGTGCATCCTAATGATAGCCTTCAGATGGAGTCATTCAGTTCTCAATCTACCCTTGGAGAATGTTGGTTTCAGAGAGAATGAGGGGCCGGACAGTGGTGCACCTGGTTAAGCACACACATTACAATACACAAGGACCCCAGTTCAAGCCCCTGGTACCCATCTTCAGGAGGGAAGCTTCACAAATGGTGAAGTAGTGCTGCAAGTGTCTCTTAAGTACAGACATTTGCTTTGCCCTAAGTAATCAACATCTCAGATCTGTAAGATGATCAAACTCTAGAACTGGGCTTAAGCTGTTCAAGGAGCTCTAATATATATATATATACATATATATATATACATATATATATATATGTATATATATATAGTTTTGTGTATATAGTTTTGTAAACATCTAAGTCAACTACAACTTTAGACCAGACAGATCAAGACCATTTGGCCCTCTTAGTCTCTAAAATACAAAGATGGTCATATACCACTAAAGGCCACAAAGCAAAGTAAGATCCAGTATATGAATATAGATGCCAACCATTGGATTAGCATGAAAAATAAACCCCCAGCTGACCTGGTTTCAATAACAATTGATCATATCTATTCTAAGTTCTTTCTAAGACTACAAGAAACCCCTTGCGAATGCTTGGGGCCCTCATTGCTCCTAGTCCTGAAACCTCTAGGATTTTGCCCACACATCTCGATAATTCTTCTCTCTGATTCCTTACCACTGTACCAACTATGGTGACCTCAATCAAATCACTACTAGTACTGCTGTCCCGCATTATGTTGCTACTGAATACTTAAGGTAGACTACAACCAGAGATACTGAGCTTGAGATGTCAACCTCGCAACTCTTCAAACCTGGTGAGATCTTTCCTAACACATGGGACTGCCTACATCCACTTTAGAGGGGATACCATCTAACAAAGTTACAGATACTAGACACCAAGTTGTAGACATGACCATGATTCCACCCTGTGCAGATGACCTCATCAATATGTCCTGGAACCCCACTTCCCTAGAGCCCTACCCCACTAGGGAAAGAGAAATAGGCTGCAGGTATGGGTCGACCTGCCAATGCCCAATTGCAGCAAAGAAGCAATTACAGAAACCAGAACTCCTACCTTCTGCACTCCCAAAACAATTTTGACCCATACTCCTAGTGGGAGAGAAGTGATGGGGGAGAGGGTGAGAGGGCTCTCTATTAGAATTCCAGCTCTATTAGGTCCCAGAGAGAGGGAATGAAAAAGAAATAAATATTTGGATGTATTAGTAAGGTTAGATGTGGCTTGGAGGGAAAGAGAGGACTGGACCTGGGAGAAAAGGGGGGGCAATTATGTACAAATGTAGATGGATAGCTGTAGTGATGACAGTTAACCCATGTCTGCAGCCTTGGGAGAACTGTGGTGGTTCCCAGTGAAAACTCTGGTGGTGGGAACAGTGTGGAATTATACCCCTGTTGACATGTAATTTTGTAAATCAATATCAAATTGCTAATAATTTTAATTATATTTGTCTATTTGATAGAGACAGTGAGATATCAAGAGTGAAAAGGGAGATGGAGAGGAAGAGTCACAGAGAGGTGCCTGACAACCTGCTACACCACCCATGAAGCTTTCCGCTGCAGTTGGGAACAGGAGGCTTGAACCAGGTCTTTGTGCATCATAACGTGCACTCAACCAGGTCAGCCACCACCTGGCCCCCAGGTGTCTCATTTCTCTCTCCCTATCTCCCACTCCCCACTCAGTTTCTCTTTGTTCTTTCAAATAAATTGACTAAATTTAAAGAAAGAGTGAAAGACTCTCCATCATCACATGGTCTGGAGCAGCGTTAGAAATTAGCTACTCTAGAGTTCCTGACTCCATGTAGAAGGCAGAGTCCAACAGAAATGAACAAGAGAAGGCCAGTTTGTTTGTCATCAGGGAAGAATAGTGCTGGAAACTCTATTTTAATTATTTTTTTGTTTATTTTCATTCTTCTTTTTTTATGAAGCACAAGTACCTTTAATTTTTTTTCTAGTATGAACACAGATGGATGTTCCTCTGATTCTTTTTTTCTCTTTCCCCACCTGGCTCAAATCTTTGGTTCCTTTCATCTCAGGAACATTTATATAACAAATGGACTCCAATCTTTTGAGGATTCTGTCTGCAGTCCTGACAACTTAAGGACCCTGAAGAATCAATTATTTTTACTTATCTCCTAGGCCGAATGGGGAGGAAACACAATATTTCTGGAACTGTAGCTTTGAAACCTCTTGAAAGCATTAGAGGCAAACCAAGGGAATTAGACAATAAGGATTCTTTCAAGAAAAAAAAACAGTAGGATTTAAAGGATCTTATTACCTACTTTATAATCTTACCTTAAGGCTGTAGAAAGTATTAATTGGAGCACAGACATCCAAAGTAGAACAGCCAGGAAGTTACCTGGATTGCTGAGGTCTGTCTTTTATCTGTGTTAAACTGCCTCAGCTAGAGCATCTCTTTCAGATAAACCTATTCAACTCCTGACTCCTGGATGTTTTGTTCTGTTTTGTTTTCTCGGCACAAAAAAAGACAAAACAAAAGAGCTAAGCCAAGTGAATCAATGCCACTTCAAGTCCCATTTCCTGCCCTGATCAGAAGTTGGTCAAAGATAAGGAAGAGGAGGACAGTGCAGAAGGCCTCTCAGGTAACTAGAAAAACTCACTCCAGGTCTCCCTGGAGGACCTGGAGTTGACAGGTCTGTTTCTCAAGCACTCATTTCTTACTGGAATCAAAGTACATTTTTCTCTTTCAGTATGAAGTGCTTGAAAATAGATGGAAATGAAAAAAAAAAAAGTGGAAATGGCTAACAGACCCTCTGGTGATCAGATCTCATGGTCTCTTAAGGGCTGGATCACCTTTATTGCCTCTCAGGCATTTCAAGAGAGAGGTTGTAACTATTTCATATTTATTTATTTATGTTGTTGTAATGGTCTTCGGGAAGAAAAAAAAAAGGCATGGGAAAAGGTAGCTTCGGTTTTCAGAAAGGGAACAGAAAGCAAACATCAACTCTAATTTATTTTTTGAAAATTGTTCCCGGCATAATTACCTCTCCTGGTTTGTAAACAGGGTTCTGAGGACTGCATTAGGCTAGGGCATAATTCCAAATCTATCCATAAATAAAACATATAAATTTTTTTTAAAAAGCAATTCAAATACTTGTTCTATCAGTGGGATGAGATATGAGTTAGAGTGTTGCCCTCCACACTAGGGCTTAGAATAGAAGTAGGGCTTGGAGTTCTATGAAAACAAAAAACTAGGGTAATGCTGGTTGAACACACACATTACCATGCAGAAGAGCCTAGGGGGGAAGCTTCACAAGTGGTGAAACAGGGCTGCAGGTGACTTTCTTTCTCTCTCTCTCTCTCCATTTCCATCTCCCCTTCCCTTTTCAATTTATGCATGTAGTCAATAAATAAAATATTTAAAAAAAACAGGAAGCTGTGTGGTGGTGCATCTGGTTAAGCACTCATATCACCATGAGCAAGCACCTTGCTTAGAAGCCCTGCAGTGGAGATGCTTCACGACTGGTGAATCAGGTCTGCAGTTGCTTCTCTCTCTCTCTCTCTCAATTTCTTTTTGTCCTAGCCAATAAAATAGAAAGGAAATAATGGTCACCAGGAGCTGTGTCCACAGTACTGACACTGTGGCCCAGTGGTAATGCTAAAGTCAGTATTAAAATCAAAGACAGGGAGTCAGGCAGTAGCACAGCAGGTTAAGCACAGGTGGCGCAAAGCACTAAGACTGGGGTGAGGATATCCATAGGAGCCCCTGGCTCCCCACCTGCAGGGGAGTCCCTTCACAAGCGGTGAAGCAGGTCTGCAGGTGTCTGTTTTTCTCTCCCCCTCTCTGTCTTCCCCTCCGCTCTCCATTTCTCTCTGTCTTATCCACCAACAATGACATCAATAACAACAATAATAACTACCACAATAAAACAATAAGGGCAACAAAATGGAATAAATAAATAAATAAATAAATAAATATTTAGAAAAAAATCAAATCAAAGACAAAAATCTACACCCATAAATTCATACCCATAAGGTGCCCAGAGAGCATGAATTCAAGCTGCCCATGATACCCAGGCCAAGCTTTGGAACACAGGCATCATGCATCTCCCAAAGGCCCGTCTCTATGCCCAAACTGAATGCTGCACCCGGTCCTGTTAGTGGAGAATGTTTACCTGTTTATTTTTCTATTTTATTTGATAAGGTAGAGAAAACTTGAACAGGGAGAGGGAGACAGATGGGGAGAGAGAAAAAGAGATCACTGCAGACTTGCTTCGCCACTTGTGAAGCATCCCACTGCAGGTGGGGATCCGAGGCTTGACCAAGGTTCTGGCACACTGTAATGTGTGCATTCTTTCAGCTGAGGTACCACCCAGCCCCATGTTGGTTGGAGCTTGTAAATCCTTGAGTTCTTGTGTGACCCAACAGACGTCAGACTTCTTCATGACTTGGGTGATTCAGGAACTGGGGGTGGCCTGCAGCTGACTCAAGTATGGCATTGTTGTGACTACTGCCAGATACAGAACCCCACAGTTTCACCTCTGTTCTGCCCTTGCTGTGGGCTGCACCCCTCTCTGCACTTCATCAGCCCCTATAGAATGACTAAGACTGGACAGAGCAGGAAAAGGTGGTGGCACACCTGGTAAAGCACACGTGTTACTGTGTGCAAGGTCCTGGGTTCAAGCCCCTGACCTCCAGCTGGAGGGAAGATGCTTCATGAATAGTGAAACAGTGCTGCAGGTGTCTTTTAGTCTCTCCCTTTCTATTGTCCCTTCCTCTCTCAATTTATCCCTGTCTCTATAAAATAAAAAGAAAGGGGGAATAAAAGGGGAAATAAATGATCATCCAGAGCAGGCAACAAGGTTCATCAATAACCTGGTGGTAATAATAAACAAACAAATAAATAATTAAATTATAAACAAAACAGCATGGCAGCAAACAGACCACAGAAAGGCCATGTGTTCATTGTACAAGAGCAGGAACAAAAACAGTATCATATATATATAAATGTCGGGTTGTGTCACGGGGGAGAGAACTCGACCAGAGCCAACCTGGGCTACTGCTTACTTAGTGACATGGGAGAGGAACCAGGAACTCGTGGATGAGTGGGAATGCAATGCACTGCCTTTATTGATCAGAGAAAATGCCTTAATATCTTTTGAAATGGAAGTGGCAGGTCAGAAAAGGAAATGCCTAGGAGAGGGTGTGGAGAGAAGGAAAGAGTGCGTGAAGGTAGCAAGCTTCAATCTAACCAGTGAGGATTAAACCAATACCCTGCAGGCAGGGTGGGTCTCAGGCAAAACAACGATTATGTAAATAGACCAGAGTCAAGCAATGCAGGGGACCTGGTGTAATGACCAGCATCTCCCCCTTTCTTTTTATCTAATGGCCATAGTATCAGGAATGCGGGGCACTTTGTAAGGCAAGGAGTCTGATAGGAGGAGGCACACCTTTGGGGTACTACTGTCCCTCCTTGCTCAACCTCTACGTAGAGAGAGAGAGACTAACAGGACTGGACACACCCCTCAGGTTCAAACCCTGCTAAGCTCAACCACATACTCACAATTTCCCAACATCTCCCTCTTCTTAATGGCCATATATAAATGTGTCAATGTCTGTAAAAGACTCCATTTCTGTCAAGGGAATAGCAGTGTAGGGGTGAACAGAATCCTGTTGGGTAGAAACCTAAATGATATCTTGCAGGCGTTTTTAAAAGAACTAGAATAAGACTGGGAGCGATAAGTAAGGGTAGCAAGGGACAGCATGAGACTGAAGAGAGGCCTGGTAGGTGGAGAGGGGCTGCCTGATAGGCGGGAAGGGGGTGCTGCCTGATATGCCGAGGAGAGGGGCCCTGATAGGTCGAGGGGTGAGAGGGGTGATCTGGAATTGCAAAGTCCCAAGATATCTGGCTGCAAGGTCCATGGACTACTAAAGTCAGTCTTCAAGAAGTCCAGCAGTGTAAGGGGAGTGTCCAAAGGTGTACAGCAAGTTCGATAGAAGTGTCAGTCCAATGCCAATGACCAGGGGGAAGAAATGCCATACGTATATCTCGAAGGGGGAGGACAGCCACTGGAAGTTTGCTTTTCTGTAGAGAGTGGGCTGGAATCTCCAAAATGTGACAGGCGAAGCAGAAGCAAGAAGGACAGACAGTGATGGGTGAGAGAAAGGTGGTAGAAAAGTTCTGTCCTTTGGAGTCTGTGAATCAGGTTCTCCAGATCATGTCAAGTCACATCATGGGTTTCAGGGGGTGGCTGTAGTTGTGTGTGATATCAGAGAATGGGATCCAAGATGAATTTCTGAGGATTCCGTATGAGCAGATTCTTCTTCATGTGAAGTCTTGACATAGTTGTAATCACTTACTTGTGAAGAAAAAACTTGTAACAAATTAGAAGTTTACTATAATTGATAACTCAATAATTATAATTGATTTAAGTATCTTTATAATTTTGTTTAAAGGTCATCTTATGTGACCTTGTGTAGCAGTATCTGAAGAGCAGCATCTTCAGGCCAAATTTAGGTAAAATATATATTGATTTTTAACTATTTTTTACTTTGGACTTTAAATAAACTTAGGTTACTTAGAGAGTTAACACATGTTAGTGACAATGTTTTTTTTTTTAACATTTACAATGTCAGATTGATGCCAGATTTGTTGTGGATTAATTTTCATAAGATTAGTTTATAGAACATTTTGGGGGGTCCTCCAAAACTGTCCTGTATAGAGAATTTGTATTTTTAATTTTGGAGATGATGAATCATCATGTTGAATATTTAGACTTTTGCCTTAAATACTCAGTTACTTTACCGAATTAATTTTACCTTGCCTTGTATGAATGTAGCTTCAAAGTTACACTTTTAACCATTAAATTAATGTTTACCAAACTTGAAATACACACATAAACATGTAGTTTATAACACACAGGAGGAGAAAAACTTTTGTTATGAAGACATATCATTTCAAACATGAATTTAGATCTGTACTATCTAAGTTGAACCATCTTTACTCACATAGTTTAAGACTAAATGTTTCACATTTATACCAAGACTTAAAAAAAATCAAAAGAGGAAAAAACAATTTTTTGGACTGTTTCTGGACATCTCCAGAAACAATGGCTGCATCCAGCATTTTTATATAAAATCAATTAAGTTTCAGTGTACTCTGAGCAAATTGGGTCATACAAAAAAATTTGGTCATTCAACTCAATCACTTACAAAACACAACTGGCCAGTCATACCATAAGATATTCAGAGAAGGGGTGGGGGAGAGGGCTCTGTGAACCAGATTTTTCAGATTATGCCATATTATGGGTCCTGGGGTGTGTCCTGCAGCCAGTCCAATTGCAGTGTTTCTTGTTCCTCAAGGATAGCAGAGCCATCATGTGGATATTGCTGGACATGGCAGGCAGGAAGCCAGACAGGTTTTGAGTGATTCTGCGGAAACACGCATGCAAAGGCACTCCCCATGGTCAATAAGACATCAGACTCTTTCCAAATTTTATCAAGTGGGTCTTTCCATTTGACCTTAATAGCTGGGAGGGTGAATGGTGTTTCCCAATGAAGAAGAATAGGAGGTTGGTTCAAGTTTTTAAATATTAAAGAGATTTAATGTAGTTAAGGCTTTTGTCAGATGGATATTGGGGAGTATATTCCCCCTTTTTCGTTATTTAATTGAGCCTTAAGTGTTTGATGGGCCCTTTAGACAATGCCTTGTCCCTGTGGATTATAGGGAATGCCTGTAGTATGAGTAATGTTCCAGAGGGAACAAAAATCTTTAAATTGTTTGCTGGTAAAAGTAGACCTATTGTCAGTTTTAAGTTGAAGATGTATTCCCATTACAGCAGAACAGGAGAGCATATGGCTTATAAGCTTTTTTGAACTTTCTCCCGTCTGAGCTGTCGCCCACATAAATTTAGAAAAGGTACCAATTGAGACAAACACATCTTTTTGTTTGCCAAAGTTGGGTAAGTGGGTGACATCAATTTGCCAAATAACATTGGCTTTTAAGCCTCAGTGCTTAACACCAAAAGTCTGAACAGCAGATGTCTTGATTAGACCTGCACAGGAGGAGCGTGTAGGAAGAATATGTTTCAAATGTGCTAGAGGAATATCAGGAAATCGAGCTTGAAGGCCTTTAAGATTAACATGAGTTAGGGAATTAAAGTCAGCAGGATTATAGACAGAGGCTAGGAGAATTCCAGTGGAGGCGAGGTGGTCAGCTGTAGCATTCCCTTCAGACAGTGGACCAAGAAGAGTACTGTGGAAATGAAGGTGTTGAACATACAGTGGTTGGGTTTAAGAACAGAGCATAGAGGTAATTTGAATTAAGAGAGGAGAAAGTGGGTTGTGATAAATTCTCACATAAGAACGAGCATGCCATGGAAGTAAGTTAACAGTATACACACTGTCAGAAAAGAGGTTGAAGGACTTGGTACAACTTTTAATGCAAGGAAAACAGCATAAAGTTCTTTGTACTGAGGGGAATTATCAGGAAGCTAAGTAACGAGAGATTTGGAGTATTACTTGTCTGAATAATATATAAGGGTAGCAGCTCCCCTTTTTCCACCATCAGTGAAGATTGTAGGAGCAGAGGAGATGGGATCTCGAGAGAAAAGTGTAGGAACTAGTAGAGGCAAAAGAGGTAAAGAAGCTATCAATTTATTAGAAGGAAAATGATTATCTAATTGTCCTGGAAAACCCATTAAACTTATGGCAAAATGAGAATGGTGGTGTACGATCCACTCTGTATCTGTGAGAGAATAAGGAAGAATAATTGAATAATTGAATCCGGTTCCCTTCCCAAGACCTGTATCAATCTGTTTCTTCCTTGGTGAATCATAAATGCTAAGGCATCAATTTAGGTAAGAAGACGTGGAGCTCCCCCTACTGATGTATGAAGCCATTCAGGAACGCCATGCTTCTGCCAGAGTGCTCCCACTACCATGGGGTTGGAATTAAAGATTAGAAGATTTACGGGAAAGGCGGGGGAGAACCAAATGAGGTGCATGTCCTAGAGAGCCTGGTTAACCCTTTCAAGTGCCAAGGAGGCTTTGGGGTTAACATACACTTTGAGGAGGTCAGTTTGTTTCCTTTTAACAGATAAAACAGCAGTTGGAGGCAGCTAGTAGGGAGATAAAGTTACTGCCTAAGCCAATTTAAATTTCTAAGATAACTTTGTAAAGAAGCAAGAGTGAGATTAGAAGGAAAAGTAACACAAGGTTTTAAGGAAGGAATCTGCATTAGGGAAATATCTGAGCCTAAGAAATGTATTGGAAGAATTAGCTGTATCTTCTCAGAAGCTACATTAAGGCCCCTTTTCTTTAAGGCAGGGATAAGAAAATTATGCAGGGCAGAGAGATCTGTATCTAATTCTCCCCATAGTAAGACATCATCCATACAATGAAAAAACTTAAGGCCCTTATATTCATAAGGAAATATATTCATAAGACCCTTATATTCATATGGGAATAGGGCAGATCTAACAGCCTCTTCACAAATAGTAGGACTATTGGCCATGCCCTGGGGCAGTACCACCCATTCAAATCTATCAGCAGGGCTGGCATTATTAATAGAAAGAACAGAGAAGGCAAAATGTTTACAGTCTTGTGGGTGCTAGGGAATAGAGAAAAAACAATCCTTTATATCAATAGCTATGATTGGAATTCCCGTGGGAATTGCAGAAGTAAGAGGCAAACCCTTTGGGGGGGGAGCCCCAGACCTGCATGGTTTTATTAACCACATGGTGATCTTGCAAGAGGCACCATTTTTCCTGAGCGCTTTTTAATCACAAAGACAGGAGCATTCCATGGGCTCCGGGAATGTCGAATGTGTCCCAAGGACAATTGCTCTTGGATGAGCTCTTTTAAGATTTCTAGATTCTCCCTAGGCAAAGGCCACTGCTCCACCCAGGCTAGTTAGAAAGCCAATCTAAACATGGAGTTCTGTTATGAACAGTGGCAGTTAGTATTGGTGATGCTGGTCGGATCTAGAAGTCTTGCAGGAGTGAGTGTGGTGCCCTGAAGAGGCATCTGAGGATATTACTACATCAAGAGATTCCAGCAAATCTTTGCCCAATAAATTGGTGCTAATATCAGCTATCAAAGGACGAAATTGTCCAGTAGTCCCTTCCGGGTCTTCCTACACAAGCAAATCTCGTATGAGGAAAGTTTGCCCCAAGCCTTCAACACCATGTAAAGATGGTCCTGGAAGGAGTTCCCAACTCTGGGGAACATCTACTTGCCTTAAAATTGTCTTGTCTTCTCTAATATCAATAAAATATTTAAAAGGAATATTACCAGTCCTTACTGTCATAGTGGGGTGACCCCTTTCTAAAACAGGGGTGGTCCACAAAATCTCAGGCTCTGAATCCACGCCATTCACTTGCTCCAGCCAGCTATTTTTATGCTGGGAGTTCTCACACGCCACACCCTCCTCCTGCTGTTCATCCTCTGCTATTGTTACATGGCGTGGTGGGTGTAGCGTTGGGTTGGGTCCCAGGGTGGGCTTTTGTTTATGGAAGAAAGGCGCGGTGCTGAGCAGGCAACCCACTTGACTCCCTCTTGAAGTCGGGGCTGAGGGACGCCCCGACTAGTTTAAATCTCTGTTTAAACCTACATTCAGCAGGGTCGTGCCATTTCTATGAAACTTGGACCAACAATCTCTCCTCCAATGAAAACCTTTCTGGCATCTAGGACAAGTCATTTCCTTCCTGATGGGAAGCAGGGTTGTGGTTTATTTTCTGGACATTGGTTATGCCAATGCCCTTGGCTACTGCACTGAAAGCAAGCCCCCCTTTGCTTATGTAGGGTAGTTGCAAAGGCCTGTGTCATAATGGGTGCCTGACAAGAGCTTAATCTAAGCTCCTGTGTTGCTAAAATTCAGGTGTCTGGGTGTTCGTTTTTAAGACTGAGGCATGCCTGACAGAAGTCCGGAAGTATGCCATCCCAGACAATAGAACGCAGGAGGAGAAAGCAGGCATCAGGATTATAAATCTTTCTCTCCAAACTTGTTTGGACCCTGGTAATGTATTTATCTAGGGATTCATCAGGTTCTTGGCGAAGAGAGAGAATGGGGGCTGAGGCCACTCCTGTGGGTGGTGTTAACCTCTCCCATGCTTGTAATGCACAGAGGCATACCTCATCAAAATAACCAGGTGGAAACTTGGCCTCTGCCTGTTGAATTCTGGTTTCCAAATGACCCATTCCAAACAGTGCCTCAAAATCCCACTCAGGATGATTCTGGATATTTCTCTGGGATTGCTGTAAACATTCATCCCCCCAAAAATGCCTCCCATTGAAGGAAGAGGGGGCCTGGGAGCGTAGCATGAGCTATGTCACTCCAGTCTTGAGGGGACTGGAGAAGGCCTTGTAAAATGGACCTGGTCCATGGAACATGAAGTCCATCCTCCTTAATTACCTGACGAAGTTCTCTAAAATCTGAAGTTCTCTAAGATTTGTGGAGAAATACAGGTACCACACCTGAGGTTTCTGTCTATTGGGGGCAACGTTAACCTGGAATGTGTGGACTTTCTCCAGAGGAAAAGCTCCATCGTGAAGCCACCAAAGGTATTCAGTGTCCTATAGTAGTGTAGTGGCAGGGGGAGGAGTTTTGGAAGTGGAAGCTGCCGGATAAGCAGAGGCAGTGGCTGCCGGAGAAGCTGGACATGTGTCTGCCAAAGCGGGAGCCTCAAGGCAAAATGCAGAAGGCTTAGGTTGGGTCAGGATCAGGACAGGCTTTGCTTCCTCTAGAAAGCATGTATGTTGCTGGGTAAGTGCAATAACCATCTCCCTTAATTCTTTGATCTCAGCCTCAAGGTCCTTTAGCCTTTTGGGAGGGTGCCCTACATATCCCCTGAAAGCTGCAACCATGGTCAAGAGGATCCAAGGTGCAGCCCTGAGCAAAATGTCCCAGAGATATAACAACTGTATAGAGAAAAAAAAAGTAGAGTGTTTGGAAGACATCTTCATAAGGAGGAAGGTTGCCCATGGTGGAGGTGTCTCAGAAAAATAATAAGAGGAAAAAAAATCACAGTGCCTTCGTAAAACACTAGGTTGAAGAGAGCCAAGTGGCATATACTTTTCTGGGGAGTGTGCGGGTTAGGTCCCTGTTCAGGTGCCAGATGTTGGGTTGCGTCGCAGGGGAGAGAACTTGACCAGAGCCAACCTGGGCTGCTGCTTACTCAGCGACACAGGAGAGGAACCAGGAACTCGTGGCTGAGTGGGAATCCAATGCAAATCCTTTATTGATCAGAGAAAACACATATCTTTTGAAATGGAAGTGGCAGGTTGGAAAAGGAAATGGCTAGGAGAGG
The DNA here is from genome assembly GCF_950295315.1 of Erinaceus europaeus. Taxonomy (NCBI): domain Eukaryota; kingdom Metazoa; phylum Chordata; class Mammalia; order Eulipotyphla; family Erinaceidae; genus Erinaceus; species Erinaceus europaeus. The sequence continues at coordinate 30,031,817 of NC_080176.1, forward strand.
GGGTGGAGAGAAGGAAAGAGCACGAAGGTAGCAAGCTTCCATAGCAGCTGTTTCGAAGGTTCTATCCAGTGGGGATTAAACCAATACACTGCAGGCAGGGTGGGTCTCAGGCAAAAAACAATGATTATGTAAATAGACCACAGTATTAAGTAATGCAGGGGACCTGGCGTAATGACCAACAGTACTATGCCTCTAGACTAAGCTCAGCCGTATGCTAATTATGTTCATCAGCCTCAGCTATATGCTAACTTCGTCCAAAATCCATGTTGTATCACAACACATGCTGTATTTGCTAGAACCCTATTAAATTGACTCCCCCCCTTTACCCTTGTCTGCTGGATTTTTGTCACATTATGAGCTAGCCATCACCCTTGCTGGTCAAAACTGCTTCTCTTCTGTATAAAAGGGGCTCAGAAAGCACTCACTCACTGTCCTATCTATCTATCTATCTGTCTGTCTGTCTGTCTGTCTGTCTGTCTATCTATCTACCTATCTATTTATCTATCTATCTTTCTATCATCTCTATCTCTATGTCTCTGTAGGCATATACATTGGTTTCTTCCAGTTCCGATATCACTAAGAATTCTCAGCAAGGGTATGTGGGAGTTCTAGTCTACGCAGTTTGAAAGCATGAAAGTAAGAGCTTCCAAAAGGTTGAAAGACCCATCTGAATCTTCCCAACCCAATGCAGAAATAGCTTCTATGCAAGTTTGCATGGCTGTCCATGTTCTTTCTGCTTCTATCAGTACTTTTCACATACCCCCCCCCCAGCTTCAAAAAGGAAAGGGAGTCATTTAATTCAGACCAGGCAAATCTCCCTGTTCAGCAAGCCTGCTTGTGGGAAGCATGGGTGAAGGAGTTCAGGGAGTCAAGTGCAGCCATTAAATCCCAGACACATCTCAGCCCTCCAAAGTCATCTTCATCTTTCTCTTCTCTCTAGGCCCTTCATTCACTGGCTAGACAAATATCTGCATTTTTGTAGATAAAATGAAGGCAGAAGGATCCATTTCCAGAGATAGATGACAGTCGTTTTTTCCTTCAGCAACATTTAAAAAGGTAAAAATTATCATATTATGGGCACAGTGGTCATGGAGAGAAAATGAGGCCAGTGCTCGACAGGGGAAATTGCTCTCCTTGGCTGGGAATGTCTTTGTATTAAATTAACTCTCCTATCTCTGGCCTGCTAATAGGGAGACTTCTCTGTTCCCCCCCTCTCTGTTTAGGGGGGAATCTCCATTTGCATTTAGATGGAGCTGTTGCAGAGATGGCCAGGCAGGCATTGGGGCCTCCAGCCCTTATTTACAATAGCAGCTGGGTGATAAAATGATTATCACCTAAATGCTTGTTGCACCGGTTTTGATAGGACTGGAACCAGAATAGGGAAAGCTATCATCTGAATTAGTCTGTGAAAGGAAGGGATCTGTTTATTTATTGCAAGTGGTGGCAGCTTTCTGGCATTTTTGACAATTCCGGTCATCTCCTCCCTCCTCTCCATGTCTGGCCCATTTTTTTCTTTCTTTTTTTCTTTCTTTCTGTTTTCTTTTTATTTTTTTGTCCTGTGGAGCCAGAAGCTAGTTTTTGCAATGTTTTACAGTTCCAGGCTGCTCTTTTCATGCAGAGAGCAAAACGCAGAAAGAGAGAGAAAGAAAGAGAGAGAGAAGAAGGGAGAGAGAAAGAACAATAATCTGTATGGGGTTGGGGATGGACCATTCAGACACTAGAGGTGAGCTTCTCCTGTCAGTACACCTGTCTGGGTACTTAGCAGCTGCATGTAATCGCTCTGAAGCTAAGACATTTGGGTATCTGTGTATATGAGAGGGGAAAGGGGGGGGAGTGCCACCCAAGGTCCCAGAATCAATTGCAGAAATCAGAATAGCATTTGGGTCTTTGAAAGCCCCCTGCATGCCTTCTGTCCTAGATGTGCAAAGAGATGTTGGGAGAACCACAGATGAGTGGAGGTTTGGGGTTGGGGATGGACCATTTGTTTCCCCAACATTTAAAAATTCATTGTCTCAGCAAAGAATTGAGAAGAGTGTGATTTTCAGGAATTTTAAACTTTATTCAGGAAAATTTGACATTCACATTAGACAGAGAGAGAGAGAGAGAAAAGCCCCCGATTCACGTCTTGATGGGAGGCCCATGTAGCTAGATAGAGAAAGGCAGAAAGAGAAAGAAGAGAAAATCTTTTACTCACATAGTGACTTAGGCAGAGAGAGAGGCCATGCCCACAAATCTAGCTTGTAACACGCAAGCCCTGCTTCCACCTTTCCAACCACACCTATAACCACTCCCATTTCCTGGGTGGTACCCTCCAGGTATCTCCTGTTCCCCAACAGATCCAAGAAGTTTCTCTGTTGCTATAGTAATCCTCATGTGGTACCAGGGCTCCATCTTGACCCATCAGCCGAGGAAGGACCCTACTAGGCGAGTTGTCTCACTGACCTTCTAAATGGAAGTTTCTAAATGAGACCCAGTTTCCAGCTCATTAAACCTGTCAGCTACAAATCAGACCTCCTTTTCCTCCACTCATCTGTGGTTCTCCCAACATCTCTTTGCACATCTAGGACAGAAGGCATGCAGGGGGCTTTCAAAGACCCAAATGCTATTCTGATTTCTGCAATTGATTCTGGGACCTTGGGTGGCACTCCCCCCCCCCTTTCCCCTCTCATATACACAGATACCCAAATGTCTTAGCTTCAGAGCGATTACATGCAGCTGCTAAGTACCCAGACAGGTGTACTGACAGGAGAAGCTCACCTCTAGTGTCTGAATGCTGACTCTCGTGCCATCACTCCAGCACCTGTCTGTCCCAGATTCTGTCAGAGCAGACATATAGCTGCCAAGGAAACCCAGTCATCCCCAGCATTACAGCAGTGAGACTCAGACCTCAGCTGCCATGAGCATCACCTGGAGGGTTTATGACAAGGTGGCATGACCCAGCCTAGAGGTTCTGATACAGCAAAACTGATTCTAGCAAGTTCTCAGGAGATAATGTCATCAATGGTTTGGAAAGCATTGCCTTGGAGATGAGAAGAGTCCTGGCATTGCAGAAAGAGCTTATGACTCTTTCATGCTCTGGTTAGAGCCTTGTCCACTCCAACTGTTTTCTCCCCCACTTGTGATGATATCAAATGCTATCAACTAAGGAGGCTTCTTCCCAACCATTGGGCCTGATTGGCTGAGAGAACAAGTGTTACCCTTGTGACCTTGTGACCTTGTTACTAGATGAACCAGCATATGGTCAGGAGGGAGTGGTGTGTGGGCCAGCAAGATAGTTCTCTTGGACAGTGTGCTGCTTTGCCCCGTGACCAAGATTCCAGCCCAGCCCCCACCACTTATTTCTTTTCTTTTTCTTTTTGCCACTAGGGTTATCATTGGGGCTTGGTGCCAGCCCTAGGGTTCCATGCTCTGGATGGCCACTTTTTCCTTTCTATTTTATTGGATAGGACAGAGAGAAATTGAGAGAAGAGGGGGGAAGTAGAGAGGGGGGAGAGAAAGAGTGACACATGCAGACCTGCTTCACGGCTCATGAAGATTCCTCCCTGCAGGTGTAGAACAGGGGATTAGGAACTCAAACTTGGGTTGACTGCTTTGAAGAAAGCTTTGGCGCTGTGGTCCTTTCATTCTCCACCTCTATCTAAAATAATAATGATGATGATGATAATAGTAAATCAGGAAGTGATGTGAAAATATTCCAATAAGATTCAAACTTGAGCCCTGAGAGGTGGCACAGTGGGTACTGGACTCATAAGTGTGAGTTCCTGAGTTCAGTGCCCAGAATTACATGTACCGGAGTGGTGCTCAGGTTCTTCTCTCTCTCTCTCTCTCTCCCCCTCCCTCCCTCCCTCCCTCCCTCCCTCCTTCCCTCCCTCATTCCCTCCTCTTTTCTTCCCTCTAGTAAAACTTTTTTTTTATTTCTATATTGGGGGATGAATGGCATACAGATGACAGTAAAATACAATAGCTTGTACATGTAGAACATTTCCACGTAGCAATATAACCCCCACTAGGCCTTCCTCTGCCATCATGTTCTAGGACCTGAAGCCTCTCTCCCTCTCCCAGAACCTTTTACTTTGATTTCAATACACCAACTCCAGTCTAAGTCTAATAAAACAATCTTTTTGTAAAATGATTTCAACTTTGCTGAGGTTTCTGGAGAGCTGGCCAAGTGAAATTAATGTATCAGTGCCTTGCTTTGTCAGGTGGCTAACTGAGAGAGGAACAGATCTGGACCCAGATCAGCCAAATGGAGACCAGGCGTAGACAGAGGCCTTGAGAAGGGCTGTGCTGGGTGGGTCCTGCCTCCCTGTTTGCAAACTAAGTCCACCCACACACCCCAGACTGGGGCAATGGATTCATGGATATCTCTGTAATTGGGGATGAGGGGGTCTCTAGGGCTTCTTGCAGCAATCACCCCCCCCCATTGGGCAGGTGTGCAATGACCTCTAGCATTCCTTAAAAGACAAGGTCTCATGAGATGGTGGCAGCAAAGTGATGGTCACTGAAACAAAAGCAGAAGTTCCAGCTGGCATGCTCAGATGAGGATTTGCTTCTTTTATTGACACTAGAGTCATCACTGGTGCCTTGATGCACTATACCAAAGCAAAGGACTCTGGGGAAGAAGACCAGGGAGGGGATTGGTATGTGTGTAGGGGAGGGCATGGGGTATCCCGGTGCATGAAGGTTGGTGGAGGGGACTTATGTTGGGAATGAGGGTATTTTGTGGACACCTACCATGAGGGGATGAGAGATTGTAACCCTGTGTCAATGACTACTTTTTTAAAAAATATTTTATTTCCTTTTATTGCCCTTGTTTTATTGCTGTAATAAGTATTGTTGTTACTGATGTCATTGTTGTTGGATAGGACAGAGAGAAATGGAGATAGGAGGGGAAGATAGAGGGGGAGAGAAAGATAAGACACCTACAGACCTGCTTCACCGCCTGTGAAGCGAATCCCCTGTAGGTGGGGAGTCAGGGGCTTGAACTGGGATCCTTATGCCAGTGCTTTGTGCCGCCTGCACTTAACTCGCTGTGCTACTGCTGGACTCCCAAATGACTACTTCATCACCCCCCCCCCTCCAGTAAAATAAATATCCTGGGGGAGGTGCAGTTGTCAGCTAAGTACTGATCTTCAGTGATTAACTTTGGTGGCAATTAAACAAGGAGGAGAAGGAAGAGGAATGCGGGGGGGGGGGGGAGGTGAGTTAGAGGAGGAAGAAGAAGAGGGGCATGGATAAAGGGGGAGGCAAGGAGGAAGAAGGGGTTGGGGAGGAGGAGGAGAAAGGAGGGGGAGGAGGAAGATAAGCATTGGAGGCAGAAGGAGAAAGAGGAGGAGGAGGAAGAGGAGGAGGAAGAGGAGTTGGGTAGGAGGAAGAGGGTCTGGGAGGCAGGAGGAGAAAAAGGATGAAGAGGGGAGGAAGAAGAGGAGGAGGAAGGGGGTCTGACTCATCAGAGGCTGGAGCCTCTATAATCCCACCATCTCAAGCCTGACAGAGCAGAGCACTGCCCTCTGTTTTGTGTTTTTTTTAGGTCCCATAAGCAAAGGCAACATTTCAGAGGACTGAGAGTCATCCTCCAGAGTGATAAGCCACAGCTCACCCTTCAGGGAACTTCAGCATCTGAACACCCCTCTTGGAGGACCCTCAGAAGACAGGGTGGTTGGCAGAGACTCCCCATGTCCACAGCAGGCAGGGTTGGGGAGTATTTTAGAATGACCACCTACAGCCATGCTCCCCCCCAACCCCCCTGTGGGGTTGGGACCCAGAGAAGATGGGGAGGTGGAGACTCAATTCAAGGCTTCCTGTCTCAGGTGGCAAGTACCAAGCCATGCTTGATATTTGAATTCTCCTCCAGGCTCCTTTCCATAAGATCCTGCTAAATAACCTTAAAAGGCTCTGAGCTTCCCAGAGAGACATCTGACAGTATTCAGACAGGGGTCCCTAACCACCTGGGGTGCTCAGAAGGTGCCTAGGGGAGGAAGAGGTGCAAGGTGAGGGAGTCACTGGTGGTCAGATGGACCACCAGGAAACCACACCTTAAAACAACTTTTCTTTTTCCCTTTGTCACTGGGGTTTGGTGTCTACGTAGTTCCACTATTCCCAGCAGTTTTGGGGAATAGAGACTAAGGGCCAGGATAGGGAAGAAAGGAGAGAGAGAGAGAGAGAGAGAGAGAGAGAGAGAGAAGAGGAACACCTCCACCACTCCTGAACCTTCTCCACTGCAGGTGGGGACCAAGGAGCTTGAACAGTTTCTCACATGTGGTAACATGTGGGAGTTCCATGGTCATTTAACTTCTTTTTCTTCTTCTTCTTTTTCTTTTTCTTTTTTTTTTTTTTTTGATATTTTTTAACCTTCTTCTCCCCCAAACTCCAAAGTCTTTTACTTTAGTGCAACACACCAAACCGAGTCCAAGTTCTGCTTTGTGTTTTCTTATTTTTCAACTTTTTTTTTTTAGTATTATTTAATGATTCAATAATGATCAACAAGATTGTGGGATAAGAGAGGTACAATTCCATATGATTCCCACCACCAGAATTCCATATCCCATCCCCTCCATGGGAAGCTTTCCTATTCTTATCCCTCTGGGAATATGGACTAAAATTCTTTATGAGGTACAGAAGGTGAGAGGTCTGACTTTTGTAACCATTGCTCCATTGAACATGGGAATTGGCAGATCGATTCATACTCCCATCCTGTCTCTACCTTTTCCTAGTGTATTTTTAAGTTTTCTATTTTTCTGCTCATCAGAGCACTCCTTAGCTCTGGTTTATGGTGGTGCGGGGGATTGAACCTAGGACTTTAGAACCTCAGGTATGATAGTCTCTTTATGTAATCATTATGCTATTTACCCCTGCCCTGCCCTTATTTTTATTATTGTTTTAATAATGGGTCACAAGATAATAAGGGTATAGTTCCATACCACTCCACCAGCAGAGTTCTATCCACCCCCCAGCAATAGCCACTATAGTTGTCCCAAGGTCTTAGATATGAGTTAACCTTTTTTTTTTTTTCAAGTTCCTGTGTTTCAATTCTCTATATTCCATGTAAACTCATTTGGTAGTTGTCCTTCAATTTACTTCACTAAGCATAATCACCTCCAATTCTATCCATTTTGTTTCAAAAGACACAAAAATATCTCTTTTAATTAAAGGGGGGGTCGGGTTGTAGTGCAATGAGTTAAGCGTACATGGCACGAAGCAGAAGGACCAGCATAAGGATCTCAGTTCAAGCTCCCAGCTCCACAAATGCAGGGGGATTGCATCACAAGCGGTGAAGCAGGTCTGCAGGTGTCTATCTCCTCCCCCCATCTTCCCCTCCTCTCTCAATTTCTCTCTGTCCTATCCAACAATGGCAGTAATAACAGTAATAACAATAACAAGGGCAACAAAATGGAAAAAACAAGATGGCCTCCAGGATCAGTGGATTTGTAGTGCAGGCACTGAGCCCCAGTGATAACCCTGGAGGTGGGGGGGAGAAGGGAGAGAGAGAGAGAGAAGAGAGAGGGAGGAGAGAGCCAGGTGGAGGCACATCTAGTTGAGTATGCACATGACCATGTGCAAGAACATGGGTTCAGATTCCTGGTTCCCACTTGCAGAGTGGAAGCTTCATGAGTGGTGAAACAGTGCTGCAAGTATCTTTCTATCTCTCTCCCTATCTCTCCTTCCCTCCCAATTATTCTGTCTCTATCTAATATATAAATAAAATAATAAATGTGGGGGATGCCACAAGGAGGCACTCCCTCCAATGCTATGGAGTCAGGTAGTCTGAACATGAATTACTGGCACAGTGGAGAAGCAGTTTCAGAATCCAGACCTTCCACCTTCTGCACTCCATAAAGAATTGTAATCCATACTCCCAGAGGGACAAAGAATAGGGAAGCTTCCCATGGAGAGGATGGGATATGGAATTCTCATAGTGGGAACTGTATGGAATTGTACCCTTTTTATCCCACAATCTTGTCAGTCATTATTAAGTCTCCAATAAAATAAACTATTTTATATACATGAGCAAGAGATACAGAGAGACAGACATAGATAAAGATTAGAAGGAGACCAGAGCCCTGCTCAGCTCTGGCTGATGGTGGTGCTGGGGACTGAACTAGGGACCTTGAAGCTTCAGGCAGGAGAGTCTTCTACAGAAGCAACATGCTATCTTCCTAGCCTTGTTATATGTATTGAGTAACTTTTTTAAAAGAATTTTTAAAATTATTTATTTGTGTGTGTGTGTGTGTGTGTGTGTGTGTGTGTGTGTGTGTGTGTGTGTGTGTGTCCTGGTGAGTGGCTGAATTGTTTATGAGATCCCAGACCAGGGCCTTGGACTTTGCACCTGCTGTCATCTAACCCGTGCAGCCAAGATCCCAGAGAGGCTGTTGGGCTCAGTGGCAGGTGCTGTCTGTCACTTACAGGGGGAACCAGGAGGTGGCAGAGCCCAGGGACTTGCCACAAATAGACACAGGAACATTTGGAAGATGCAAACCCCAAGTGACACCTGCATAAACAAAAAGATAGGAGATAAAAGCAGGAAATCAGTAAGGCTTAAGCGCACAGGTAAAAAGCCCCCTGCCTAGAAGCTGCCTCACCCTGGGCCTCAGGGCAGGGCTGCCTCTCTCCACCTAACAGGCCAGCGGGACAGATAGCCTTTGAGAAAAGCCAATCTCCTTCTGTCCCGTTGGTCCCTTCCAGCTCGAACAGCAGGATTAAAAAATGCCACATGGGTGACTCATGCTGAGCAGAGATTTCTGGGTCATTTTTCAAGTTGATGGGACTTTCAGAATCATATACCACATGAAAGCTTGTTTTATTATTGTGCTTTTTAAAAAAATCTTTTTAAAAAATATTTTATTTATTTGATAGAAACAGAAAAAAAACTGAGAGGTATGGGGAAGACAGAAAAAAAGAGAGACAGAGAGGCACCAACAGACCTGCTTCACTGATCATGAAGCAGCCCCTCCCCCCCTGGCAGATGGGGGGGGCTTGAACCCTGGCTCCTTGCACATTGTGACATATGCCTTCAACCAGGTGCACAACCACCTGGCCTCTGTTTTGTTTTATTTCATTTTGCCACTAGGGTTATAACCTGGACTAAGTACCCACCTGGCTTCATTTCTGGCAGACATTTTCTTTCTTTTATGGGAGAGATAGAAAGGAGAGAGGAGAGAGGGGGGGGAGAGGTGAAAACAGAAAGGAGAGCCATCTGTAGCACTGCTCCACTGCTCATGAAGCTTCCAGGTTATTGAACCCGGGTCCTTGAGCATGGTGACTGGCTGAACATATACTGGCTTTTATGTACCACACAGAGCAGGAAACAGATGCTGACATCTGAGAATGACACCACTTAGTGAGTCTTCAGTGAATTCCCACACCGCAGAACACACAGTTCACTTTTGCCACTGAAAAACCCAAAGAGGAGGATCCGGGTGGTGGCACACCTGGTTAAGCACGCGTTATAATGCGAAAAGACCCATGTTCGAGTCCCCAGCCCTAACCTGCAGGGGAAAAGCTTTGTGAAGTGGTGAAGCAGGGCTGCAGGTGTCTCTCTTTCTCTCTCCCTATCACCTCTTCCCCCTTGATTTCTGACTGTCTCTAGCCAATAAATAAAGGTGATGTTTTAAAAAATTTAAAAAGAAAGGAAAAATTCAAAGAGGTGGCCAGATGGTGACACACCTGGTTGAGTGCACACATTACCATGTGCAAAGGCCTGGGTTTGAGCCTCCAGGCCCCACCTGCATGGGGGGAAGTCATATATATTTATATATATTGAATTCTAGCTTGCCTTTTCTTTCAGGCAGAGAGACAGAGGGAAAGCTAGGGAGAGAAAGAGACAGAGAGAGAGAGATCAATGGAGAAGAACCACAGAACAGAGCTTCCTCTGGTGCCATGGCTCCTCCCATGCAGCACAAGGGCTTGGACCTGGGCCTCAGGCATAGCAAGGCATGCACCGTACCCAGTGAACTCTCTCTCTCTCTGACCCTAGTGATGCCTATTTCACAGAAGGAAAAACTGAGGCCTCCTAGCAGTTTTATGAGTTGATGCATGAGACTTGAACCCAAGCCCTGTCTTTCCAATTTCTAAAAAGTTCAAAGTTCTTTTTTCTCTGCAGGAACAGCTCCTAGTGGGACTCCATCCTGGGATCCCATGTGGAAGGAAAGAGAGAACTCCACTGCCCTTAGGTGATATCTCCATGAGTTCTTTTATGAATAAAAAAAAAAAGATGTTCGTGAATAAAAGAATTTCACAAATAAATATATGTGCTTATATATGTATATATATATATATATATATATACCTTTCAGCTGTATACACTCTTGTGTGATTGTAAACCATGAATTCAGATCAAGAATATGGTCCATTTCCCAAGAAGAATAATCTTCTGAAGTCTCCCCATCACCCCATCAATCTGAGCTTTGTCGGACTAGACTGCCCTCCACCTGTCTGTGCAACTTTACCTGTCTGTCTGAGCCAGTGTGGACACTCTGAGCTCAGCAAGGGTGGCCTGGCTCTCTCCACACTCTATCTAGCAGTGTAAGAACTGAAAAAAATCTTCTCATCAGAGGACTAAATGAGTCCAAGTGGCCAAGTTAGAGATGAATTTCCATGGAATGAGACAAGCATGCAATCAGTCCAAGACACTGATGTAAAGGACCAGGTTAGAGGTCACAGCATTGGGCTCTGGGAGATGGAGGGGTGGAATATAGACTGCCAGTCATGGGGGAGGGGGACTCTCATTGATGACAGGCAGGCAGGCTGTGAACTCTAATCTTGGGGTGTGGGGGGGGATGGGATGAAGGAAGGCAATCAACCCTCCAGTGGGTGTTGTTCTTAATATTGCAACATTTTGCTTTACAAAATGATTTGCTGTGAAGCAAGGGAATAGCATAATGGTGATGCAAAAAGATGTTCATACCTGAGGCTCTGAGGTCCCCAGCACCACCATCAGCCAGAACTGAGCAGCACTTTGATGAAGAAAAGAGGAGAGCATGTGAGGGCTATCTGGCTGCGACATCTGTCACCCAGTTGATTGCCAGGGTTGATTCGGGTGATCTGGCTGGCTTACGCAGGTGTCCCTTTCCTCCCTCAATGCTTGTTTCATGTCCTCTTCCTCCAGAAGCTACGCACCCCATCAAAGAGGACAGCCTTTCCCGGGTAGAGACAGGCTGGTCTTGGATCGAGGGTATAAAAGCAGCTATGCTCCCTTCTAGAACCTCTGAACAAGAAAAGGAGAAAAGAAAAGAGGGGAAGGAAGGGGCAGGGAGGGGAGGGGGCAGGAGAGAAGGAGAGACAGTGTAATGATTCTGCAAAAGATTTTCTTGCTTGAAGCTCCAAAGACCCAGGTTCAATCCCTAGCACCTCCTTAGGCCAGAGCTGAATCATCAAAGAAAGTCAAGCAAAAACTATATAATTTTTTAAAAATTTGTATTTGTTCTTAATGTTAGAAGACTGAAACCTAAGTTCTGCATCCCCATCTTCTTCCTACCTCCCAAAGGTAGCTGCCAGAGTTCTCACAAAGACTTTGAAACAGTTTGCTGCCTTCGTCTTCCCCTTTTTCTTTCTTTTCTTTCCTCTTCTTAACTTATAAAAAGGAAACACTGACAAAAACCATTGGATAAGAGGGGTACAACCCCACACAATTCCCATCACCAGAACTCCACATCCTACCTCATCCCCTGATAGCTTTCCTATTCTTTATCTCTCTGGGAGTATGGACCCAGGGCCATTATGGGGTGGAGAAGGTGGAAGGTCTGGCTTCTGTAATTGCTTCTCCAATGAGCATGGACATTGGCAGGTTGATCCACACTCCCAGCCTGTCTCTCTCATTCCCTCGTAGGGCAGAGCTCTGAGGAATTGGAGCTCCAGGACACATTGGTGGGGTCATCTGCCCAAGGAAGTCTGGTTGACATTATGGTAGCATTTGGAACCTGGTGGCTGAAAAAAGAGTTAACATATAAAACCAAACAAATTGTTGACTAATCATGAACCTAAAGGCTGGAATAGTTCAGATAAAGAGTTAGGGTGTCCCCTTCTCCCCCTTCTTCTTCTCCTTCTCCTCCTCCTCTTCTTTCTCCTTCTTCTTTTCTTCTTCCCCTTCCCCCTCTCCCTCCTCCTCCTTTTCCTCCCCCTTCTTTCTTTTCTTCTTCCCCTTCCCTCTCCCCTCCTTCTTTCTTCTTTTTCTCCTTCTCCTTCTTTTCCTCCTCTTCTTCCTCCTTATTCTCCTTCTTTTCTCCTTCCCCTCCCTCTCCTCCTCCCCCTCTTCTTCTCCTTTTCCTCCTCCTTCTTCTTCTTTGTAAAAATTCATGTGTATCAAATCTCTAGACTCCACACATGAGTGAAACCATCTGGTAGTTGTCTTTACTTATTTCACTAAGCATAATCACCTCCAGTTTCATCCATTTGCCCAAAGGACACAATATCATTTTTTTATTTGCAGAGTAGTATTTCATGGAATACATAACCCATCACTTCTTTATCTAGTCACTTGTTGATGGGAATTTAGGCTGCTTTCACTCTTCGTTTATTGTAAATAATGCAGCTATTAGCATAGGGGTGTATATGTCCCTTCTCATTAGTACAAAAACTATATTTTAAAAAGATTCACCCCCCCCAAATGATTTGCAGAGCCATGGCAATAAAGCTACCCCACCCCCACCCAAACAGTGGTGAGGAAGGGAATCAAATGAACAGGTGTTTAGGGTCTGCAGAGTGAGGGTCTATGTGATGTAGGACATTCAGAACAATAGCCTGATAGTCAGACATTAACCTGCCTTAGGCATGCACTCTATACATCCCCAGATGAATGAATCCTGACATATGTACCTTCTTGTTGCATGGCCTTTTGAAGACAGTCTTTGGTGTTCCTTATTCCACTTTGATGTAATTCCTGTGTTGGTCAGTAAATACACTGTCAGAGTTCCAGCTGTGGTCACCCCCTTGATACTGTTCCTCTGTGAAATGTCTTGTGTGTGTCCATCTTCTTTTCACTGTCAGTGGTGTCAGAAGTAATTCAATTAACCCTGGGTCCTGGGACTCCATGTCTGGGCATGTGACAAACTGCCTCTCATCTCTTGGAATCAGGGCCTCCCGGGAGGCAAGACCATGGCTATCTCTGCTTCATAATTAACACCAGCCCCCAGGGTAGTTCAGAAATTCAGATCCAAATCCCTTTGAAGATAAAATGCCTGCATGTGTTCTTGCCCCTCCCTCAAGGAATAACAGGATTGATACCCACTGTCCATGTGGGACTGGCAGGATTCCTAGATTGTCTGTGCTAGTATGGAAGAGTTGTAGGGTGCCCCATCTCCCCTGACTTTCCTACCTTAGTGCCCTGCTGTTAGTGCTCTTTATCTGTGACTTTAAGACAATCGTTCCCATGGCAACACCCGCTGAGGCTTTTCTTAGCAACTTGTGTTCACCTGGCAGGATTCTCACAAAGTTGGTTCAAGTACAGAATTGCCCACTGGAAGAGTTTCTCAAAGGTAAAGCCAAACTGGCTGGTTGATGGGAGGGAGCCTGATGCTTTAGACACCTTGAGAAGCCATGACTTATTAACCAAGTTTTCAGAAAACCTCAGCAGGCCCAGAAGACCTACCAGCCTGAATGACTAGAAAGCTTGCAGTCTGGGACTTTGCTTAATCATCTGGGGGAATAGTTCAACTGATAGAGAATTGTACTTTCAAGTCTGAGGTTCCCAGTTGGATCCCCAGCCCTACATGTACCTGAGTAGTGCTCTGGACTATTCCTTATCCTCTCCCTCGCCCTCCCATTCTTCTCCTCCTTCATCTTTTCTCTACCTCCTCCTTTCTTTTCTTTTCTGCTCATCTCTTCCTCCTCCTCCTCCTCTTTCTTCCTCCTCCTCCTCTTTTTTCCTCCTCTCCTCTTCTTCCTCCTCCTTCTCCTCCTCCTTTCCTCCCTCCCTCCTCCTTCCTCTTCCTGATTTATGTAAAATTCTCTCATATGTATTCAAAAAGGCTTGGGGCTTGGTGCCTGAATGACTCCACTATTTCTGGTGACCATTTTTCCTCTTTCTTTCTTTCTTTGTTTGTTTATTTCTTTCTCTCTTCCTTTATTTCTTTTTGACAGAGGGTAGGAGACAAGAAAGAAATAGACATATAAAGATAGAAAGAAGGAGAGATACCTGCAGCACTGCTCCACTATCTGTGAAGCTTCCCAACCTTTTCCCTGCAGGTGGGAACCTGGGGCTTGAACCCTGTTCTTCATACATCTTGATATACACTCTACCAGATGAGCCACCACTCAGGCCCAGGGTCCATGGTTCATAAAAATCTTGTTCTGAAAGCAAAATGAGAGCAGGTCATCTAGAAACTTTCCCATATCTTCTAGACCTGCTTTGAAATGCACTCATGCACACACACACACACACACACACACACATCCCACAGTTTGAAATAAACTGTTTTAGTAAATTTATTCCTTAAACTTGCTTTTTGGCAAGTTGACTATATAATGAATTGTCTGTCTGCAGTCTGGTATTTTTTGTTTTTGAAAACCAGGCCCCAGAGTTCCTGTCCAATTTGCTTCTAAATAGCATCTCTCAGTATTCAGTTGTAAACATAATCAGTACATCTTTACTGGGATGGGTAAATTTGGTTCCCTTTGCCTCTTTATTTTTGGAAATTTTGTGTTTTGCAGAATGCATTTTCTTATTCCCCACTCTAAACCCCAAATTTGCTTTCTTTTTAAAAAAATGCAGTGCTAAGATGTTAATTGCATCATTGTAATTTGCATGTATTCTTGTTAATAATGAAACCTACTTAATGTGAGTTAAAAAAAAAAACTAAGAGCCTGTCAGAGTAATACACAAAACATTTTAAAAAAAAAACTTTTCAGCAATTCTTCCAGGACTCTCTGTTAATATTCTTAAGGACTTTGAATGGTGAGACTAAGCAGAATGGTCTTAGCAGAAATATCAAACAAATTAAAATTGGATTCTGGGTATAAATTGGGGAGAAATTAATATTCAGACCTTTCAGTATCAATTGAATCATACTGGAAGGGTCTGCAGGTTAGAGAAGATCTTTATGGAAGAACCATCACAGTAAGCATCACTTAACAGTACAGAAAACAATATATACACACCTTTCCCATATTTAGGAGTTACTATCTTTTCTGATCCAGCTTCCTAGCCCATTTTCCAGCCATGACATAATCTACCCAGACAATAACTTGGGTCCAACTGCATATCAGAGATCAGGCTCAGGAAAAACTAGTATAGTCATGGGCCCTTTGGAATATACCTAAAATAGGCCTACAAGATATCTTCAAAACAGAGATCCCAAATCTTCATCTGCAACATTCCAGCCTTTAGGTTCATGATTAGTCGACAATTTGTTTGGCTCTATTAACTCTTTTTTCAGCCACCAGGTTCCAGATGCTACCATGGTGCCAACCGGACTTCCTTAGGCAGTCAACCCCACCAATATGTCCTGGAGCCCCACTTTCCCAGAACCCTGACCAACTATGGAAAAAGAGAGACAGGTTGGGAGATGGATCGATTTGCCAATGCACATATTCAGTGGGGAAGCCAGGCCTTCCACCTTCTGCACCCCATAATGGCCCTGGGTCATTTACCCCCAGAAGGATAAAGAGTAGGAAAGATATCAGAGAAGGGGATGGGATATGGAGTTCTGGTGGTGGGAATTCTGTGAAGTTGTATCCCTCCTATCCTGTGGTTTTGTCGGTGTTTCCTTTTGATAAATAAATTTTTTTTTTTTAAATAAGGGAGAGATCATGTTAATAAAGCTCTTCAGACCAAAAAAAAAAAAAGAAGAAGAGTACAGAGCCACCAACTTCCACTCTGTATCTTTAAGGAAGACACATAAGAACGGCATTCATCATATTTAAAAGAATCCCATCCTCCTCTGGCAGTGACATCCACTGTCACCTCTGTTGGTAGCAGAGAGTGCGTGTCTATGTGAGTGACGGAATTGACAAGGAATGCACATTTGATTAAATTCCAGCCTAAGAGATGTCTTCAAACCCATCCTCGGGCCTCAGAGGATATCCTCAGTGATCCATGAGAAATGTCAAAATGATCCTCCGTTTCCAGAGTGGATTACGACTTCAAGAACGGTGCCCAGTGCCATAAGGATAAATCTCTCTTCAGGTTTAATCTCCTTGAGAATTCCATTTATATGAAAAGAGACATGCTTTGCTATGTATTTTGTACATAATAATAAGAAAAACATGACACTTTAACTTGGGGCTTGAAAATTTTATCCTTCTTAATCTTCCAACAATCTTCAGTAGTTGGGATGATAATCACTCCTAAGAGGATGTGGTAGCTGCTGCTCGGGGAGGCTGACTGGCCTTTCCAAGTACACACAGCTTAACAAGATGAGGGCTGGTGTCATATCTTCGTCTCCTGGCTCTGAGTCAATCAGTAGTCAATAATTTAAATTAACAGACAAGCCATATTTATCACCGATGATGGACATAAAGGACTCCTCCCCTAACCCTCAGTCTGACTCACCGGAAAAATCTAGACATTGTCACACCATCTTTTCTTTGCAATTAAAATTTTAAAAAATATTGTTTTCCTTTTGCACATTTACTTTTTGCCTCCAAGGTTATCTGGTTTTTGCTTCCAAGGTTATCACTGGAGCTCGGTGTCTTCATTATGAATCCAGTGCTCCTGGCAGCCATTTTTCCTTTTTTTTATTGGATAGGACAGAGAGAAATAGAGGAGGGAGAGAGAGAGAGAGGGAGAAAGAAAGATAGACACCTGCAGACCAGCTTCACCACTTGTGAACTGACTGCCCTACAGGTGGGGAGCTGGGATTTAAAGCTGGGATCCTTGCACATGTCCTTGCACTTCAGACTATGTATTCTTAACACTATGTGCTATCCCCTGACTCCCTATGTTAACATCTTTGAAAGTTGCATTAAGACTTTTTCATATCAAATAGAGCATGTTTCACAGGGGGAGGGGAGGCTATAGCAGCACTCTGGCACCTGCAGGGCAAGGGGTGGAACCTGGAACCTCAGTTATGAAAGTTCTCCACTCGACCAAGTGAGTCATTTCTCTGGGTACACACCCTCTTTCTCAAGAAGGGAAAGGCTTGATTGCAGGCCAGAGGCAGTGAAGGCGACAGTAGTTCTCAGATCTATCTTCTTACTCTTCACTCTGTGAAACATTATCCAGGTAGGAGCTGAGATCTGAAACTTCTATCTTGCCCTTTTCTTATAAAACAAGAGTTAGATGTGGGAAAAAAAAAAAAAAACTATGAAGGAATTTGGAGGAATCAAGAGGCAGGTCTCAGGCTAGACAAGGTAAGGGTCCTGGTCTGGGAGGCAACACAGTGGAATAAGCATTGGATTCTCAAAGCACAAGGTCTATAGTTTAATCCCCAATAGTTCATGTACCAAGGTGATGTTTAGTTCTCTCTCTCTCTCCCCTCATATCTTTCTAATAAGTAAATAAAATCTTGAAAAAATAAAAGTAAATAAGGGTCTTAGGGCCATCACTTAGTCTGACTTCTTCTTGACATTCTCTGCAAACTTCCTCCTAAAACATATATTTTTATTTTATTTTGTTGTTTGCCATAAGGATAAGTGACCTTGAGGCTGAGGTATGAGAGTTAAATCACATGTGCTTAAGACTTAGACGTCCTAAGCGATCAGCGACTAAACCCAAGAATTCCGTTCCCACAGACACGCACACGTGTTCCGACGCTCCTCCTCTGACCCCACCCGTTTACCTCTTAACGGTTTCACGCCCTCTTGAACTCTCTCTTCAAAGTTCTTTTCAACTTTCCCTTACGGTATTTGTTGACTATCGGTCTCGTGCCGGTATTTAGCCTTAGATGGAGTTTACCACCCGCTTTGGGCTGCATTCCCAAGCAACTCGACTCCGGGAAGACCTGGTCCCGGCGCGCCGGGGGCCGCTACCGGCCTCACACCGTCCACGGGCTGGGCCTCCATCAGAAGGACTTGGGCCCCCCACGAGCGGCGCCGGGGAGTGGGTCTTCTGCGCCACAATTCCCGCGCCCCACCGCGGGGCGGGGATTCGGCGCTGGGCTCTTCCCTGTTCACTCGCAGTTACTGAGGGAATCCTGGTTAGTTTCTTTTCCTCCGCTGACTAATATGCTTAAATTCAGTGGGTCGCCACGTCTGATCTGAGGTCGCTCTGGACGTCTGCTCTCTTCTCCGCGGTGCAGCCCGACACCAGACCACAACAACAGTTGTTTAATTTAATTTCTTTATTGGGGGACTAATGTTTTAGAGTCCATAGTAAATACAGTAGTTTGTACATGCATAACATTTCTCAGTTTTCCACATAACAATACAACCCCCACTAGGTCCTCTGTCATCCTTTTTGGACCTGCACAGGTCCAAAAACGTATCTTAAAAAAAATAAACTATGTTTATTTTTTAATAAGCAAGAGATAATGATACAGAAAAAGAGGCCAAAGCACTGCTCAGCTCTGGCTGACAGCAGTGCTGGGGATTGACCCCAGAGCCTCAAAACCTCAAACATGAGAGTGTTTTGCAGAACGATTGTGCTGTTTTCCCAGCCCAGCATATCTTGTTCTTGGTTTTAGACTCCTCTGGCTATTTTGAAGGATAAAAACAAACAGGATTGGAGTAGGGGTATCTGAGTCTCTGCCTTTTGTTGTCCACTTCAGAAACAATTGTAGCCTGTCTAATGTGTCTGAAAAGCTGTTCTGTAAAACAGGGAATGGAATGAATTGTTTTGGGTTTTATATTTTGTTATTTTGTATAACCCAACGTGCTGTGCAGATGTCCCCCAAGGCTCTGCCCCTCTACACAGAGTTATACAGTACCTTTAAGAGCTCTCCCCAGGTCTCTGCCACTTCCCACAGAGATATATGGTACTTTCAGGTGCTTTCCCCAACCAATCCTGCCCCTACACATCACTCCTGGGTGTTGACCTATAAAGCCCTCCTACTGCCTCTCCTCTCTCTCACTCTCTTGCCCAGTGGTGCAGTAGCGGGGGACAGCCATTTTTGGCTGGCTCCACGTGGCCTGAACCCAACAATAAAGGATGTGTTCCCTTTCTTTTTGTACCTCTCCACGTCCTGCCGCCACCAAGTGACACCCAGTGCCCAACGTGGGGGCGGAGAGTCCCGCACTCCTGCCAGCGGGGGAGCTTGTCTCTGCAGGGCCGCCCAGCCTGAGGTCCAGAGAAGTTGCCGCCAGGACATCCCTGCAGCGGCCCGCTGGTAGAGCCAGGGCCAGCCTGTCTTTGGGTGACTGTTCATGTCGTCGCTGCAGCCCCTGCGCCTCACGTCTCCCTGGACCTATGCCTCTCAGCTCTTCTCTGCACCTCTGGGTCCCAGCACCCATGCCCAGCCCCTCCCACCACCACCCACCACCCGCCCCTGGACGCCTGAAGCTGCCCAGACACAGGTAGTAACAGCCACCTGACCCTCTGTGGCCACTGTGTCCTCCCTGCCATGGGATTTCTCCCATTTTATGAGGAGGCATCCCAAACACTTTATTCTTTTCTCATGGGACAGGCTCTCTATCTCGGAGATGCTTTACTTGGGGCTGCACTGTAGATTCTCTTGGCTATGCTTTCAGGATATATATAAGGCACCCTGCCAAAAGGTTAAGAGATCTTGAGCCTGAGATACAAGAGTTAAAGGAGATAGTCTTGGGGCTTAACCACCCTAAGCCTTCTGCATTTTGCCCCAAGAATTCTGTTTCGGCAGACACATGTTCGGTTTCCCCAGCAGCCCCTTCTCCAGTGGCTTCCACTTCCATGACTCCTTTCCCCGCTGATACCTCATCATCAAACAAAGTCCACACCTTCCCGGTAAATCTGGCCCCCAATAAACAAAACCTTCAGGTGTGGCATCCATACTCCTTGAGACAACTTAGAGAACTCAGGCAGGCAGTGAAGGAGGACGGTATTCATGCCCCATGGACCAAATCCATTTTACGAGGCTTTTTCCAGCACCTTAATACCCCCCCAAGATTGGAGGGACTTAGCTCTTGCTGCGCTCCCAGACCCCCTCTACCTGCAATGGGAGGCATGTTTTCATAATAAATGCTCAAAACAATCCCAGAAAAATAGAAACAGCTGGAATGGAATTTTGATGCACTGTTTGGAGTGGGAGAGTTTGAAACTAGAATTCAGCTGGCAGAAGCCAAGTTTCCAGTCGGTTATTTTGAACAGGTACGCATCTGTGCAACACAAGCATGGGAGAGGTTAACCCCATTCACAGGAGAGGCCTCAGTCCCCATTAACTCCCTTCACCAAGAAACCGATGAATCCCTAGCTAACTTCATTGCCAGGGTGCGGTCAACCTTAGAGAGAAAGATTTATAATCCTAAAGTCCGTTCTCTTCTCCTGCGTTCTATTGTCTGGGATGGCATGATTCTGGAATTCCGTCAGGCATACCTCAGTCTTTAACACCAACACCCAGATAATTAGATTTTAGCTACACAGGAACTTAGACCAGGCTCTTATGGGGCACCCATTATGACACAGGCTTATGCAGCTACCCCACATAAACAAAACGGGGCCTGCTTTCAGGGAGGTCGCCAAGGGCATTGGTGTAACCAATGTCCAGATAAGCCACAACCCTGCCTCCAGTCAGGACAATCATACCTCCAGTCAGGACAACCCCACCTCCAGTCGGAGCAACCCCGCCTTCAGTCAGGGAGCCAGAGGCCATAAACACCTTGTTCTAGATGTCAGAAAGTTTTCTTTGGAGGAGAGATTGTTGGTCCAAGTTTCATAACGATGGCACACCCCTGAATGGTGCAAATTCAGGGCCTGAGATTTTGTGGACCACTCCTGTTTTAGAATGAGGTCACCCTACTATGACAGTAAGGATTGGCAATCTTCCTTTTAAATGTTTGATTGACACGGGGGCAGAAAAGACAATTTTAAGGCAAGCAGAGGTTCCCCAGAATTGGGAACTCCTCCCAGGACCCCATTTACATGGAGTTGGAGGATTGACCCAAGCCTTTCTCACAGGAGATTCACTTATGTGGGAAGACCCTGAAGGGACTACCGGACACTTCCGCCCTTTGGTAGCTGATATTAGCACCAACCTACTGGGCAGAGATCTTCTGAAATGTCTTGATGTTAGGAAATCCACAGATGCATCAATCTGACACTGTAGATGTTGAAACCATTGTCACTAACATGTGTTAACTCTCTAAGTAACCTGAGTCTGTCTGTAGTCCAAAGTAAAATGGTTAAAAAATCAATATATATTATAACTAAAATTGGTCTAAAGATCCTGCTGTAGAGACTGCTACAAGAGGTCACATTAGATGACCTTTAAACAAAATCATAAAGATACTTAAACCAATTATAATCATTGAGCTATCAATTATAGTAAACCTCTAACTTGTTACAAGTTTTTTTTTTCACAAGTAAGTGATTACAGCTATCAAGCCTTCACGTGAAGAATCATCTATTCATATGGTAAGGTATTAAACTATAAAAAGTTCCTCCATATACATATTATGTGAATTAACAACATTCACATATTCTTCTACACTTAACCGGTGTATCTCGTCTTGCCACTATAGGCCCGCCAAACACCTAGGCTCAATTAAGTAAAAATAAATAAGTGAATATACATGCCCAGTATTCAGTTGGCTAAGGCACCAAACCTCTTTTTCTATAAAAAATTCAAATCAGATGCCCTGCTAACCACGGGAAGCAGATTGTTTGTGTTTCTTTCACAGGAATCCCGATAAAACCATCTGGACCCCTGCACACTCTGACATCGCCCACTAGACGACACGACTACAGTGGCACACCCCCCGAAACCCTAGATGTCACCTGACGCAATCTGAAGAACCTGATTCATAGACTCCAAGGACAGAACTTTCTTACTGCCTGTCTTCCCTTCCTGCTTCTGCTTTGCCTGTCATGTTTTGGCAGTTCCAGCTCACTCTCTACAGAAAAGCTGAATTCCAGCGGCTGACCTTCCTCATGCAGTGTTTCATCCCTTGCCATTTTTCCCCCTAGTCATCTACTTTGGACTGATACTGCTATTGGACTTGCTGGTTTACCCTTTGGACACTTTACACAATTTTACAGCAGCTTCTTTCCCTTCACGCTGCTGACTTTTCAAAGACTGACCCTGAGTAGTTCATAGACTTTGCAGACTGTTGCCTTGAGGACTATACAATGCCAAATAGCCCCTCCACTTGGTGTGCCATGCCCTCCTGCCTACAGGTCCTGCCCTTTGAGGCAGAAAATGCCCCCTCATTATGAACCCTTCCACCAGCCCCCCAAGACAGGGAATGTTCCTTTGTGCACCAAGCCTTCCTTTGACATCACACTGGCTCTTACTGTTCCCCTACTTGTCCCTTCCTGTTTTTTTATATAATTCAGGTTTATGCCCAAAAGGTTTCTGCTCACCCCTACACTACTATTCCTCTGTCACAGATAGAGTTTTTTACAGACATTGAACCATCTTAATGCGATGACTAGATAGAAAGATAGAGAAAGATGTAGAAATATTGTGAGGAGATGGTTGAGCCTGGCAGAGCTTAACCTATGAGATGAGTCCCTCAAAGTAAGTCTCTCTCTCTCTAAAGAGGGGTTGAGCACAGGGGGGATACATGAATCTCACAAGGCTGGCGGCCATTTAAGCCTTCCCTCCCCCACAAAAACGTCCTACATCTTCCCACCTGAGCACAGCATACCTTGAAAACATTTAAGCCTGCTCCACTCTATATATTTCCTTACTGTGTCCATTAGATATAAAGTAAAAGGGGGAGATGCTGTGCAGATGTCCCCCAAGGCTCTGCCACTCTACACAGAGTTATACGGTAGCCTTAAGTGCTCTCCCCAAGGCTCTGTCACTTCCCACAGAGATATACAGTATTTCAGGTGCTTTCCCCAACCAATCCTGTCCCGACACATCACTCCTGGGTGTTGACCTATAAACCCCTCCTACTCACTCTCCCCTCTCTCGCTCTCTTGCCCGGTGGTGCGGTAGTGGGGGACAGCCATTTTTGGCTGGCTCCACGTGGCCTGAACCACCCGTCTGACCCAACAATAAAGGATTGTGTTCCCTTTCTGTTTCATACCTCTCTGCTGCGTCCTGCTGCCACCAAGCGACACCAACGTATTCATGTTAAGTAACCTTTTTCCTTTAGGGCCTTGGGAGATATCCTTGGCCTGCCAGGGCCATGATTTTATATGCATTTTATATGCTTATTATTATTATTATTACTATTATTTTCCCCCTCTAGTTGCACTCTGATCTAATCCACATATAACACTATAAATTTTAAGATGCCAAATATACACATTTTTAATTACTTTTTATCTTTCTAAAATATTTTACCTTATTTATCTGGATAGAGACAGAAATTGAGATAGGAGGGGTAAATAGAGAGGGTAAAGAGGAAGAGAGGCATTTGCAGCTGTGTTTCACCACTTGTGACGCTTTCCCTCTGCAGATGGAGAGTGGAGTTTTGAACCTGGATCCTTATACATGGTAACATGTGCTCAGTCATGTGAACCACTTCCTGGACCCCATTTTTTATCTTTCAGAGTGTGCATGTTAGAAAGAGGGGGGGCGGGAAGCGAGCAGATGACCATTCAACTGACTCTAGCATCTTAAGGGCTAGGAATTGAACCTGGAGACTCGAACTTGCAAGTCTTGCTCTCTGCCATTGAGCTACCTTCCTGGAACAGATTTTCCATATGACTATATTATAAAGTGATTCCCACAACCAAGTCAAAACCTAGTCTGTTAACAATTTTCAAGTATATAATAAGGTATTAAAGCTCTAGCCACCATGCAATATTCTACCTCCACAGACCCCATCCATCTTATATATAACTGATGTTTGCACCTTTTCACTAACTTGACCCCTTTCTCCCAGCCCCCAACCCTAGCTGTCACCAATCTGTTCTGTCCATAAGAGATCATGTCTTAAAATTTCACATATGATGTATCACACCCTACTTATCTTGCTCTGTCTGACTTATTTCATTTAGCATAATGCCCTCTGGTTTCATCTACATTGTTGCCAATGTAAGAATTAATATTTCTATACATAACACTTTTTCTACCCATTCATCTGGCAATGGACATAGATTGTTCCCATATCTTGCCAATTGTGAATAATGCTGTAATGAGCAGGAGATGGCAGATAGCTTTTGTGAGATAGGGACTTCATTTCCTTTGGCGATGTAACAGGAAGTGGGCTTTCTGTATTTTAATATGGTGGCTTTGTTTCTTTAATATCTGGAGGACCCTCCATCCTGTCAGTCACAGTGACAGTGCCAATTTGTATTCCCAACAAGTGTGAACAAGAGTTCCCCTTTTCTCCACATCCTCAACAGCATCTTTACAGGTAGAAGGGTGGAGTTCATTGTGTTTCTGATAGACATTTCCCTAGTTAGTGATATTGAGTGTTTTTTTTTTTATGGACCTCTTGACCATTTGAATATCCCCTTTGAGGGGGAGGGATGTTTTTATAGGTGCTCAGATCTTGCTCAATAGAATGTGCTGCTAACTTTGACATATCATCAGTTTTGTTTTTCACATAAGGGGGGAGGTGGAGAGTGAGGCAGAGGGAGAGAGGGAATGGGAGTCCTTAGCACTGAAACTTCCTTCAATGTGGTGGGAGCTGGGTTTGAACTTGGGTCATATACATGGCAAAGCAGCACACTATCCAAGTGAGCTATTTCTCTGGCCTAGCCCATCATTTCCTACCTTGACTATTTCAGTAGTTTCCACCTGTTTTCCTCTGTCCCAGACCTTATCACCCTAGTCCCTGCCAGGGTGCGACAGCAATTTCTGTGACGTGTGGTGATCAATATGTCCTACCCCTGCTCAAAAATCCTTCATTGCCCCCCCAGTCATGGATAAGAATAAATTGTAGTCAGGAGTCAGGTGGTAGCACAGCGGGTTAACCTCATGTGGTGCTAAGTGCAAGGACTGGCTTAAGGATCCTGGTTTGAGTGCCCGAATCCCCACCTGCAGTGGAATCACTTCACAGGTGGTGAAGCAGGTCTACAGGTGTCTATCTTTCTCTCCCCCCTCTGTCTTCCTCTCCTCTCTCCAGTTCTCTCTGTCCTATCCAACAACAAGATCAATAACAACAACAATAATAACTACAACAATAAAAAACAAGGGCAACAAAAGGGAAAATAAATATAAAAAATTTTTTAATTTTAAAAAAGAATAAATTGTAGTCATCTCAACATGACATAAAAGAGTTTTTTGATTTCTATCCAGCCTTCCAGTCTCATACTTCGAAACTTCTAGAAGTCCTGCCAAGTGCTATTTCCCCTTATAGAGCCTTCCTCTCTTGTTATTCCTTAACATTACCCAAAGTCGACTCAATTTTCCCTTTGTGAATTCTTCCATATGTCCCAATAGCCAATGATTAATTCCCTGTGTTTGTCTGATCCCAAACAATCCATAATCCAGCTTCTTTTATCTTAATTTTATTTATTATTTATTGGCTAGAGACAGAGAAAAATTGAGAGGGAGAGATACAAAGGGAGAGAGAAGAAGCCATCTGCAGCCCTGCTTCACCAATCATGAAATGTTCCCTCTGCAGGTGGGTACTGGTAGCTAGTAGCCACCATGCAATATCCTGCTTCTCCAGACCCCATTCATTTTATATATAACTAATGTTTGCACCCTTTCACTAACTTGATCCCCTTCTTCCAGCCCCCAACCCTAGTTGTCACCAATCTATTCTGTAAGAGATAATTTCTTAATATGATGTGTCACACCATATTTATCTTGAACATGGGTCCTTGAACATGGGTCCTTGTATATTGTGACATGTGCACTCAGCTCAACCAGGTAGACCACCACCTGATCCTTCAACTGTTACCTGATGGCTACAAATTTCAAAGGATGACATCCTGATGCCACATCTGACCTGACCAGATGCCTGTCTCCATAAAGGAAATTGCATGTTTCCACATCCATACCTCTCTGTCTTCTTGTGATCTGTGACTGCTTTGCCCTACAAGGACAGACTTGGGCAATTTGACAGAGACTTTAGTACACAGTATGAAGCTGAAAAGGATTTTCTGGTCTAATCCTTCACAGAAGAGTCTTCTCATCTACACTGTGAGTCAGTGAAAAGATGAAAGTGAATATGTAGTCCCATTAGGGGAAAGGGAAGGGAAGGGAAGCAGTGGGGAAGGGAAGAGAGGAGAGGAGATGGGAAGAGAGGAGTCTTTCAGGAGTGGTTGATTCATAGTGCTGGCACCAAGCCTCAGTGATAAACCTAGTGGCAATAGAAATAATTGAGACCAGGCAGTGGCACACCTGGTTAAGTGCACACATTACAGTGCACAAAGACTTGGGTTTAAGCCCCTGGTTTCCATCTGCAGAGGGAAAGCTTCATGAGTGGTGAGGCAGGGCTGCAGGTGTCTCTCTGACTCTTTCTCCTCCTCCCCGCTCAATTTCTGTCTCAATCCAATAATAAACAAATGAAAAGCTTTCTTAATATTTAAAAAATCATTAAATAAATAAAATATTAACATGGCTTCTAAGTAACTCAAGACTCAAGAAAAAACACCCAACAATATAGCACTTCATAGCTTTTTGTGTGCTTTTTTTTTTTTTTGCCTCCAAGGCTAGAGCTCAGTGCCGGCACTATGAATACACTGTTCCTGGTGACCATTTTTCATGTATTCTTTTTATTGGATAGAACAGAGAGAGAAATTGAGAGAGAAGAGGGAGATAAAGAGGGAGAGAGACAGAGAGACACCTGCAGCCCTGCTTCACCACTTATGCAGTGACACCTCCCCTCTGCAGGTGGGGAGCCAGGGGTTTGAACCAGGATTTTTGCATCGGTCTTTGTGTCACCACCTGGCCCTTACACTTCATATATTTATAAGATATAAGTAATTAAAAAATAATTTAAAGAAGGAGTGATAAGATATATTTTCAGAAACTTTTATAAGAACCTCCATGAGTATTTTCTTGGCTATTTAATGTTTTACAGAAAAGTCAGTTAAGAAATCAAAGCCAGTGTATAGTTCTATTGGGGCGGGCAGGGTCCTGGGACTTGAATTCCAGTCTAAACTCTGGGACAGACTTAGTCTTGTGTTTTTGGAAAGCCTCTCTTCCCCTGCCTGGATCTCCATTTCTCTTATCTGTAAGATAAGAAAGTTAGATCAGATGGGTGGTTCTTATACCAGAACTCTTTACCTTTCTAAGTTGTTTCTAGTGAGCCCTGTGTACAAAGCAGATAGAGAGAGTGTTTCTTTGATCAAGGCTGGTGTGGGGAAGAGGTCAGACTCCTAGTCCTTCATCTCCTGGCTTTGTTCTCACCGCTTAAGGACTCCCAGAGGGATCTTACCATCTCTTGCTGCTCCAAGTATAAAGGCCATTGATGTTGACCACTGAGCCTTTAGGTACCACAGTGTGAGACCTGTCATATGTGACCACAGCCAGGACTCCCTTCTAGTCAACCCAAGGCAATTTCCATAAATGCAGTCATGTCCTGCTTTTCTTCAAAGTGGACCCTTACTCTGTATTAACCTTCCCTACCCCCTTTTTCTTAAACTTCTCAGTGTCTCTGTCTTTCTTCCAAGGCATGAATGGGGTACATTTTTGTACATTTCCTTGCATTTATTTATTTATTTATTTATTTATTTATTTATTTATTTATTTTGCCTTCATGGTTATCACCATGAATCCATGGCTTCTGGTGGCCATCTTTTTTCCATTGTTGTAGTTGCTGTTGGAGTGGATAGAGAGAAATTGAGAGAGGAGGGCAAGATAGAGAAGGGGAGAGAAAGATAGACACCTGCAGACCTGCTTCACTGCTTAAGAAGTGACCTCACCCCCTGCAGGTGGGGAGCTGTGGGCTCAAACCTGGATCCTTGAACTGGTCCTTGAGTTTCACAATATGTGTATCTAACTGGGCATGCTACCGCCCAGCCCCGCTTTTTGTACATACTCATGTTAGGCAACTCTATTAATAATCAAGATGATGGAAGCCAAGGTGGTGGGTGAAGGAAGAAAAGAGCTCACAAATGCACAGGCCAGATGCTCAGATCTTTCTGATAACTCTGGCCCCAAACAAAGGGACAGTAGAGGCTTCTAGAGGGGGTGCAGTCTTGAGAGCAAAAAGCGTCATTATAGAAGCAGAGGGTACAAGGTTAAGGGGTGGGACTTGGACCCATTGCTCAGGGTCTGGTTGCTTTAGTTACTGTCATCTTTCCTGCAGAGCTGTGTCTGGGGAAGTTTAGCCTCAGCATAAGATACACCACTGGGGAGGGTGGGGTCCTTTTAGGAGGGCAGAAGCTGGCCAGGGTTACAGAAGCTGCCTTCTCAGTAAAGGTTCAGTCTGACCTTCACTGTCTCTGCTTGTTCTCACTTGCTCACCCAGAGAAGACCATCCTGCACAAACCACCTGCACTGTCTCAGACTTTCTACACATTCTTAACCCTTTATTATATTTTCAGTCTTTCTGTCCTGTATCGAGGCCTACTTACAAAAGCATCACAATCAGATTTTAAGCACATATTATAAGCATATCCAAGGGCCTAAATTTTGGAAATTTCCTATAACTCACAATGGAGACTTCTGAGATTTTGAACCTTCCCAAGTCAAACTTTGTCTATCAGTACATTCTTCACTACCAGCCCACAGCCTGAGGGGTCGAAAAAGGTTACCACCTTCTTTATCTCATGTAGGATGGAGCTTGAAGGAATCATGTGAAGTGACATAAGCCGGAAAGAACAGGATGGATACTGGATAATCTCACTCACTTAAGAAACAAGAACAGAAGGGGAAAGCACAAAGTGAAGCTTGGACTGATTTGGTGTATTGCACTAGAGCAAAGCACTCTGGGTAAGGAGAGCAGAGAGGGGGTAGGGGGTGGAGGTGCTAATTTGGAGAAAGGATGTTTTTGTAGACACCTTGGTGAGATAAGGAACCGTACCCATGTGCCAACAACTGTGTTGTAAACGATTAACCTCCCAATAAAAGAATAAAGAAAAAATAAAAGAAAGAAAAAGTTTGCACAGACATATATAAGATTACATAAACCACTGCCCTTCCCCCACCGCCCCAAGCTACAGACCAGCCCAAAGCATCCCTTCTGCTTTCCAGTATGAGCTGGATCTTCCGTAATCTGACTTGGGCATTTGGAAGTACAAAAGGCAGAGGGTCAGCTTTGGGGAGAGGGACACCACAAGCGACTGTCACTCTGCTGACAGAGCACTCTGGGGAGCAGTGCTGCTTCAGAAGGCATTGGGCAGGTAAGGATATTGTGAGCTATATGTTGCATGAGCAGAGACCATTTTTCAAAATTATTATTGTAGTTATTATTGTTGGATAAGACAGAGAAATGAAGAGAGGAGGGAAAGACAGAAAGGGGGAGAGAAAGACACCTGCAGACCTGCTTCACTGCTTGTGAAGTGACACCCCTACAGGTGGGGAGCCTGGGGCTTGAACTGGGATCCTTACGCTTTGTGCCACCTGCACTTAACCCGCTGTGCCTGACTCCCGAGCAGGGAGCATTTTCTCCAGCTCCCCAGTGCACTGGGACTGCATCAAAAAGAGTTTGGGCTGGGAGCTTCCAAAGGAAAAGAACAGGGGCCAGGCAGCAGTCCTTTGGGGTCAGATTTCTAGGCCAGAAGTGAGGACTCATGTACAGTTGATATTGCACCCTATCAATGCCTGTGTCTACCTGTGTTTTGAGTCTCAAGTGGTCAGATGACCATGGCTTCCCCAATTCTTTGTGGAAGACGCTATGACAAACCAGACACAATGTGGGAGACACCTGGGTCTCACCCCCAAAAAAACACTATCAGTGGTGATGAGGGTAGTACTGACCTCATAGAGATATTTGGTAATGTGTGTGCTCAATCAGGTGTGGCACCACCTGGCCACTCATAGAGATATTTAGAAGATCAGATTTTTGTGAACCCTCTAGGAGGTACTGACTCACAATTAATGGTTGTGCTATGGTCATCCTGCTTACTCCAAAGCCAGTGTTATTCATCACTCTTCAAAACTCCCAGTTTTCTGGGGGCCAGGTGGTAGGTCACTGGATTAAGGGCACATAATATGAAGCACAAGAGTCCTGGTTCGAACCACCCGGCTCCCCACCTGCAGGGATGTCACTTCACAAGCAGTGAAGCAGGTTTGCTGGTGTCTTTCTCTTTCCCTGTCTATATTCGCCTCCTTTCTCAATTTCTCTCTATCCTATCCTACAACAACAACAAAAGTAGATTTATAGTGCAGGCACCACAAGCCCCAGAAATAACCCTGGAGGCAAAAAAAAAAAAAGTCAATAATTTTTTTTTTAAATCCAGTTTTCCTCCTCACTTCTGCACCAATAAGATTTTTATCAAGGTCACAGATGAACCACACAAGCTCAAAGCCAATGAATGGCCAATTCTTTGTCCTTGCTGCACCCCCAACCCCTCAGCAGTGCTGAACATGACTGAGTACTCCTTTTTTGGATGCTTCCTTCTCTGGTATTAGGATATCCCATTTTCCTCCTATTTCAGAGGTCTCTTTGTCTTCGGCCTCCCCTTGCTATTCCTCCTCCTTCACAGACTCCTAGAAGGAGAAGATCTCCTAGGTTCTGTTCTCACATTCTTGTCTTCCTCATCAACATTCTATCCTTAGGTCATAATGTCTAGTGCCATAACTTTTACCCCCATACTTTAATTTTTTTAAATTTCTTTATTGGGGGATGAATGGTTTACAGTCGAGAGTAAAATACAATACTCTGTACCTCTGTAACATTTCTCAGTTTTCCACATAACAATTCAGTCCCCACTAGGTCCTCCTCTGCCATCATATTCCAGGACATAAACCCTCCTCCAACCCCAGTGTCTTTTACTTTGGTGCAATACACCATAGTTCCACATCTTCAAATGAGCTGACCACTATCAAATTTCTCTTCTCCCCTGATCCTTTGGTCTCCAGAAGTCACTGTGTTTCTATTTGATTTTTTAAATTTTTTTTGAATTTTTTTTATGCTACCAGGATTATCTGTGGGGTTTGGTGTCTGCATGAGAAATACACCACTTTTGGCAACCATCATTTTTCTTTGTTTCCTCCATAAATATAGAAATTGAGAAGGAGGAGGTAGACAGAGAAGGAGAGAGAAAGAGAGATCAGAATGGTTGTCATGTTAAAAAAAAAGTTTCACAGTCAAATCAGCTGTTGCAAAAAGCAAAATGCTTCCAATTTCTTTGCTTTTTAATTTTTTTTCTCCTTAAAATCAGTTAAACACCACTCACACCAGGATCCAGCACTGGTTTCAGAGATTAACAAAAAATGGAAAGACATCTTTATTTCTGTCAAAGTCTAATTTTCAGACATTTGAAATCATAACTCATGCAAGTGTAAAATGAACACTTGTCAAAGACTTTATTCTACTCGTTAATTACTGAGGGAACTGGAGAGATGTTAAGCCTGGTGTCGAGATGTTAAGGAGCCATAGTTTTATAGACAATTAGATGAATGCTACTTGGAGAAAATTCCTCCACCAGACATACCCCCTTTGGTGTCTAGTGGGGCAGTAAGCTTTAAACATTACTGTTATCTGAAGTCATTCACATCTTTAGTGGGAGAGGTTTGTCTCTCAAGAGAGACCTAAATGTGTGACTTCAGAGACCAGCCCCAATCCTGGAACTAGCACCTGGTATTTCAGACCAGGGGGCTATAAACAGAGCTCCCAGGACACCCTCCTCAAGTTTAATTCATTCTCTAGAATGGCAATAATACAGTAATAATAATACAGTAATAATAATAATAATAATACAGGAAGCCTATTTACTCATTAGATCCCTGGGGACAGCCAGATGGCAATGTACCACCATCCCCAGATCTTCACATGTTCACGAACCTGGAGATGCCTAGAAGTCCCCTCCTTAAGGCTTTTGTTAAGGTGGTTTCATTACACCACCATCACCAAAGCACTCACTGGCCATTGGCAAATCAACCCTACTTCAGGCCCCTTTCTACCTCTTATGGGTCAGGTGAAAATATGAAAACTTCTATTTCCAGTTCATTTTGTTTTTCCTGGTGATCAGCCCCCATTCACAGATGTTGTCCAAATGTCACCTTCATCACCAAAGCAAAATAAGCCATGGACAATCCACACACAGGAAATTCCAAGAGCAGGAGCTGGCTGGTGATGCACCTGGTAGAGCACATATCATTCCATGCACGAGTATCTGGGTTCAAGGCCCCGGTCTCTACATACGGGGCTTCATGAGCAGTGGAATAGTGCTACAGACCTCTCTTTCTCTGTCTTTCTCTCTCCCTTTATCAAAAATGTTGACGGCCAGATTCAGTGAACTACACTGTGTGGGTACTGATTCCCAGAGATGGTCTCTGTATCAAAAACAAAGAAAGATAAGAAGGAGGAGGAGGAGGAAGAGGAGAAAAGAAATTGCAAGAAAGTACCGAAGTGGCTCACCTGCAGAGCTTCTGCCTTCTGCATATGTGAGGTCCTAGGAAAGTGATCCTGCCACATGGCATGAAGAAAACAGAGAAAAAAACCAACGGAAATCCATGTATGGTGGAACTGTGCTCTGATATCTCTCACATATATAAATAAAATACTTGAGGAGAAATGCTGAATTTTTTGGGAAGTGTTGAGACAAGAACTCTGGGGTAAAAGCCTAATAGCTATGAGAAATATATTTTGGGTGCCTAGACAATGCCTTATTATTGTTATTACTATTATTATTATTATTATTATTATTACCACCAAGGATATCACTGGGGTTTGATGCCAGCATTATGAATCCCCTACTTTTTCTCCCCCCCCCAACATATTTGATAGGACAGGGAGAAATTGAGAGAGGAGGGGGATAGAGTGGAAGAGAGAAATAGAGACACCTGCAGCCCTGCTTCATCATTCATGAAGCTTCTTCCACCCTGCAGGTAGGAAGCCAGGGCTTGAACCTAGATCCTTGCACATGGTAATGTCTGCACACAACCAGGTGCACCACCATTTGGCCTTCAAGCATTTCTTAACAATCACAACAGCACCATTTCATTACCAGTACTGGGACTCCTTCTTAAGCCAGAGGCCAAGCTGTTCCCTTGTCAGGGATTTGCAGGTATTGGTTCCACATAACAGTCAGTAACTGTATTAGTCAGGTGTCTCTAAAGAAACAGAACCAATAGTATATACAGATATAAAGAGAGATTTACTATAGGAATTGACTCACAGGTTTACAGAGACTAGGGGGTCCCACAGTCTGCTGTTAGCAATACCCAGTCAAGATGTTAGTGCAAACCCTGGCTCTCAGGTGTAGGGGGCAAGAACCTGAGAATAAGGGGAGGGAGTGGTGTAAAATCCATCCCAGAGATAGGAGATGTCCCAGCACAAGCAGGCAGGCAATAAGCAAAAGGAAGGGACTTTTCCTTCTTCCTTTTGTCTCAAGAGATTGGCTGATACCCACACAGACTCTGAGGGCAAATTTGCTGACTGGGTCTACCTATTTAAGTGTTCATCTCATCCCATTTCAGACACTCTCCCCAACACTCCCAGAATTAATTTGAGTGTCCTGTGAGACAGCCTTAACATAACACTAGCAAGCCTATAATATGGCACCCAGGGAAGACATCGAGTGATGACATCATTTATGTAGCTATTATACTGTATAATATATAAATTATACTCCAGGATATGAGAAGATGGGTTCATGCAAAAGTGATATTGTCATAAAAAATAGACTCAGTAACATGATTTTTGAACCCTGGGGATCAGGTAAGAATCAGAGAACTTAAAAGTTTAGGCAAGAGGACCAGACAGTGATGCACTTGGTTAAGTGCACACATTATAATGCGCAAGGACCCTGGTTCAAGGCCCTAGTCCCCACTTTCATGGAGCAAGCTTCTTGAGCAGTGAAACAGTGCTGCAGTTGTCTCTCTTTCTCTCTTTCTTTCTATCTCCCCCTCTCTCCATAATTTCGCTCCTGTCAAATACAAGAAAAATTAAAATAATGAAAAAAAATGTTTAAGTGTAGCTGGGCAAGTGAGGGAAATTTAGGGTTCTGGTGCGTGATGGTGGATCAGGACCTTATGTTGGGGGTGAGAGAATTTTGCAGACACATATTATGGGAAGATGAGAAATTATGCTATGTATCAACAATTGTAAGCCATTAATTCCATTAAATAGAAAAACAAAGTCTCATTTCCATTTTAAAAACCAAGGCCTAACCATTTTCTCAGACAATGTTTTTACCCAACTTCATGCTAGCTATTAAACTCAAGCCAAAACCACCATAGCTGTGGGCCCCTAGAAACATATCTAAAATGGACTTCAGAGCTTTCTTCCACCCTAAAATCTTTAATCTCATCTTCTCTGTTCCAACTTTCTGGTTCCTGTTCATTAACCAATTTGTCTCACTTTATGTCCTGCCCACATTTCAGCCACCAAGTTGCAGATGATACCATGATTCCAACCTGACTTCTCTGGGCAGACGACTTCACCAATGTGTCCTGAATCTTCACCTCTCCAGAGCCCTACCTCACTAGGGAAAGACAGAAACAGGCTGCGGGTATGGATCGACCTTCTGATGCCCAAGTCCAGTGGAGAAGCAGTTACAGAAGCCTACCTCCTACACTCTAAAAATAACTTGGCTCCATACTTCCACTTCTCTCAGGGGGAAAAGTGATAGGAGGAAGAGAATAAGATGGCTCTGAACTCCAGATCCAGGTCCCAGGGAGAGGACAAAAAGGGGAGAGATATTTGGATGCATCAGTGGGGTTTTGTGTGTCTTAGAGGGGAAGAGAGGACTGGACCTGGCAAAAAAGGGGGGCAGTTATGTACAAATGTAGACAGATAGTTGTAGAGATAACAATTCACTTTGTGAGAACAGCAGTGGTTTGCAGTGGAGGGACTTGGGATTCAGAACTCTGGTGGTGAGAATGGTGTGGAATTATACCCTTGTTGACATGTAATTTTGTAAATCAATATTGAATCAGTGTTTATATAGCTGAGGATTCATGAGAAAAATATGAAAAGGCTTTGTCATGTTTTCTTAGATGTCCACAAAGTATAAACACCAGTAATATTCCAAATCAGTCACTCAAATTAAATTACCCTCAAATTTAATCTCTATTTAAACCCCCATGATCAAATCTCATTCTGATGGTTTTGGGATGACAAAGGGGAGAAAAAAATTTTACCAACTCCAAATAAATCTTGGACACATGATGACTTTCATAGGAGGGGCTTGAGAGACAGAATGAAGATGACCTTTGGGATCTGAGCATCTTCACAGAGAGAACTCATCAATAGAGAAGGCAGAACTCAAGTTTACCTTTGAGGCAATGGTGCCAGCTGACTCTCCTACTCTTCTCCCGACATCCTCTTTGACTGAACTATTTAAGGATGATTGAGGTCCATGTATTGACTTGCTGATAATCTAGGGTTTTCTTTCATGTGCACAGGAGGTGTGCATACTATTAATATTTTTTATTAATAATCTGTTTTGTGATTATTTGCTAACCTCTGGAGAACTCAAAGGGGGACAGGTCATTTTCCCCCCAGCCACAACATTAAGCATTCTGCTTTGATGCAGTAGGCTGAAAATAGTCTTTGGAATTCTGACTCTGAATTACAGATATAATCTGAAAGCTCAGGATTTACCTCAGATTCTATTCTTAGACTCATTCCTAATTTTGAGTATTTGGTACAACCCTCTTCCAAGAGCCTCTAAAGCTGACCTTCCAGCTGAAGACACAAATCAGATCTACAGGGACATTAAGCAAGCAACAGAAGAAAGCAGGTCCCTCAGTATTATGAAACTGGATGATCCAAGGTCATCCATTACACCAATCAACACTATCGGCATGAAGAGGGACATTCCAATTTGGGGTAGAGTGCGTAACTATTTCACCAAGTTTGACTGCCATCTTCCCTGAGGATAAGATCATGTTATGAATTGTGAGACTACTGACCAATCTGCACACCAGGCCAGCAAAGTGTATAACTTCTGAAATATTTGAGTCATGACATTTTAACGATAGAAACTTGACCTGGAGGGAGTTGAAACATCTCTTTTGATTTGACTATTTCTTTTCCCCCTGTACACATCTCAGGATAATGTTGAATTAATTGAGAGAGCTAGAGCAAACACAAAGAAAATCATTTCCAATGTCTGTGTTTTCATAAGGGGAGATCTCAAGGCTTCATGATTTCTAGGAGACTTCTTGTAAGTCTGAAATATCATTTCAGATGTAGAAATATACTGACAACATCACCTTTTTCTCAGTGTAGAATTCATATCTGAGCAAAAACAATTACAGAGATTGAGATGCTTCATTAAGATTGGTCTCCTAAGGAAACTATTTCCTTATCTACTTAAACAAAGTGACAATATGATGTCTTGTTTTGTTAACAATTTTCATCTTTTATTATCTTTATTTATTGGATAGAGACAGCCAGAAATTGAGAGGAAGAGGGAGATAGAGAAAAAGAGAGACCAAGAGGCATCTACAGCCCTGCTTCACCACTCGCAAAGCTTTCTTCCTGCAGGTGGGGCCAGGGTGTTTGAACCCAGGTCCTTGAGCATGGCAACATGTATGTTCAACTAGGTGTGCCACCACCACCTGGCCCCAAAATATGATGCCTTAAAATATTTTATTGGCCATATGGTTTTAAGGTAGCCAATCTTATTTACATTTGTTCTTTGTTGGGTTTGTTTTTAAATTTCTTATGTATATATTTTTGATAGAGAAGGAAGTCAAGAGGGAAGGGATAGAGAGGGAGAGAGAAACAAGCTCTTCTGTTTTGGGATAATCTCATATTTTAGGACAAATCAATGCTAGTTCTTATAAAGCATAATCTTAACCCACTTCTGTGTGTGTGTGTGTGTGTGTGTGTGTGTGTGTGTGTGTGTGTGAGTGTGTGTATGTAGTTGTATTTCTCTTCTGCTAGATTTTATTGCTAGTAGAGCTGTGATCACTGGTACTATTTTAGAAGCAGAGTTCACATAGCCAAGTTCACCTTCTCTACTGCACAGTCACAGTTACAAGACTTAACATGCACTCACTCAGATAACCACCAATACCCCTGTATTCACAGGGGTCAGGTGGTGGTGCACCTGGTTGAATAAACATCTTACAATGTCCAGGGACCCAGGTTCAAACCCCTGGTCTCCACCTGCAGGGGGAAAGCTTTGCAAGTGGTGAAGCAGGGCTGCAGGTGTCTCTCAGTCTCTCTCCCTATCTCCTCTTCCCTCTAGATTTCTGTCTCTATCCAATAAATAAATAAAGATAATAAGTTTTTTAAGTTATTTAAAAAATAGGTATTCACACATCTCCCACCCAGTCACCTTGCTTCCCTTCTGAAATTTTTATTTATGTATTGTGGATACAGAGAGAAATTGGGAGGAAAGACAGAAATAGATAAATGATAAATATAGATAGATAGATAAGATAGATAGATAGATGATAGGCAGACAGATGATAGGTATATAGATACATATATAGAGGATAGGTAGATAGATAGATAGATAGATAGATAGATAGATAGATAGATATGCAAAATTGTTTCACATCTTGTGTAGCTTCTCCACTGCAGGTGGGTTCAGGGTGGGGGTTGAACCTGGGTCCTTGCACACTATAAAGCATGCACTCTATCAAATGCACTACTGCTCAGCTACCTTTTATCTTCACCCATAATCTCTGGTAACCACAGATCTGTTTTCTCTCTCTACAGTACTGTATATTCCAAAATGTCATATAAAGGGAATCTTATAGTATAAATAGAATCCTACAAGCCATCCCAAGGGGTTTCCCTCCCTTAGTATGATGCATTTGAACTTCATGTGGCTGTAAGTTTACATAATGGAGGTATAAACCCTTTGAGCAATACTCATATGGAGTTTAGGTGGGGGAATCCTTGAACAATGGAGCAAAAATAACTCATTTGAGCCTTATAAAAAGAAGTGTTGGTATACTTCTAAATTCTGCTTCTAAGACCCCTTCTGTTTCATTGCTTTGGTTCCCCTGGCTTGACACTGTGTTCTATTTACATAACCACTGTTAACTAAGCACCCCCCTGCCTCTGGGACATTGGTTTAATCCTTACTGGTTCATGCTTTTTCCTTCTCCCCGCAGCCTACCCTACATACTTCCTTTTTCCTGACTCTTCCGCCTCAGGAGAGATGCAGGACAGAATTGTGTTGTGATTAGAAGAGATTAGATTGTTGAACTGCATCCCCACTCATCAATAAAGAGATACTGCTTCCCAGCTCAGCCATGAGTCCCTGGTCATCTCTTTCTCCCACCCGCGCGAGGCTAGCTCAACAAAATGGCGCCTGAACAGGAACTTGAATCTTGGTTCCACACACATGCAGCAGACCAAAGGAGACCAGATAAGTAAAGCCGCCATGGCCTGCCTTTCTACTTATGAAGAGGTTTCCAAAAACCTCTATTCTTTCTTCATGAGACAGTTTATCTGTCCCTGGAACATTTTGCTCTGGGCCACACTTTAGTTCCCGCCCACCACCTGCCCGCTGCCCACCCGTCAGAGCCTGCTCGCCACCATGGGGCGCAGGGCACTGGGCGTGGACTCCCTCCACGCTGCTCGGCTGCCGGGGGCAGGGCAGCAGGCACAGCAGGCAGGGCTGCGGCCCATCCCGGCTCCCACCCCGGGGCGCCTCAGCCTGTGCCTTCTACATGGCTGGCCCACCCGCCCTCCTGCTATGATGCCTGGGTAGATCCCGGACCCCTTGGTGACCACAGGCTCCCTGTCAGGACTTGGCCCCCTGGCCGAGATCCCCAGCACGGCTCTGATGGCAGAGTAGCTGAAATAATCAGACATCCATGCAGTGATCGCACCCCTGCACTTCTTGGAGGTGAAGATGGGCAAGAGGCCACCGCCAGACAATGCACCGCCCAAAACCAATGATGTGATCTGGCACAACCTAAAGAAACAGATTAACAGACTCCAAAGCTCACTCTCTACAGAAAAGTGAAATTCCAGTGGCTGACCTTCCCCATTGAGACAGACATGCAGCATTTCATCCCCTGGTGTTTCATCCGTGGTCATCTGCTTTGGGCTGACACTTCTATTGGACTTACTGGCACACCTCTTGGACACTTTACACAACTTTACAGCAGTTTCCCTTTACGCTGCTGGGATTCTGAAAGACTGACTGCAGCAGTCCATGGACTTTGCAGCCAGCAACCTTGGGGACTCTATAGGCCACACCCCTCCCTTCTTGCTAGGTCCTGCCCACAGAGGCAGGAAACGCCCTTTGAGGCATGAAGCGCCCCCAGAGGCAAGAGATGCCCACAGAGGCAAGAAACACCCGCTGAGGCATGAAACATCCCCAGAGGCAAGAGATGCCCACAGAGGCAGGAAACGTCCTTTAGTCTGATTTGCCTTGCCCTTTGAGGCAAGAAATGGCTCCCTCAGGACTCCCCTTAGCATCACACTGGTTCTTACTGCTCTCTTACTTGTTCCTCCATGTCTTGTGCCAATTCTTTTGAAAATGCCTGTATGATATAGGTTTCTGTTCACCCCACACTCCTGATACTATGGCCATTAGTTAAAAAGAAAGGGGGGATTGTTGGTATGCTTCTAAATTCTGCTTCTAAGACCCCTTCTGTTTCATTATTTTTCTCCCCCCTGCTTGGCACTGTGTTCTATTTACATAACCACTGTTAACTAAGCACCCCCCTGCCTCCGGGACATTGGTTTAATCCTCACTGGTTCGAGCTTTTTCCTTCTCCCCACCCCCTATCCTATGTACTTCCTTTTTCCTGACTCTTCCACCTCAGGATAGATAAAGACAAGATTGTGATTAGAGATAGCTTAGATTGCGCTGCGTTCTACATGAATAAAGATTGAACTGCATACCACTCAGCCATGAGTCCCTGGTCGTCTCTCTCTCCTGCCTGGAAAGCTAGCCCAACAAAGAAGGAGGAGGAGTCATTATGGGATATATTCCATGGGTTACAATTCAGCAGTTGAAAAAAGATTATATTTTCTTTCAGAACAAAATGAATGGAACTAGCCATAATGATACTTAGGGAAGGAAGGAAGGAGAGGAAAACTATCAGATGATTTCACTCATAAGTGGACTATAGAGAACTGAAACCTATGAACTTGAAAAGAGAAAAAAAATTATATATCTTCAACCCATAGCTATGACCTTGGGAGAACTATATGGTTACTATTGAGGGGAGTGGGGACATAGATCTTTGGTGGTGGGTGTGGTATAGAATGATATCTCTATTATCTTATAATCTTATAAATCATGATCAAATCACAAATAAAAAATAATCAAATAAAATAGTCAGGTGGACCAGTGAAACAGCTCACTTGTACTGTGAGCAAGTCTGCCATGTGCATGACCCAGGCTTGAAGCCAGCTCCCACCACATTGAAGGAGACTTTAGTGTTATTCTCCCCCCCACCCCAGAGGCCACAGGCCAGGTGCGTTTCTCCCACTCCCTCCCCACTCTTCTGTCAGATCCTCTATCATTCTTTTTCTCACAATAAATAAACAAACAAACATTTTCAGGAGCTTTGTTTCAAAAATAGCACTGATAACTCAACATGATGCTGAGTAATCGATGTTTTCTTATTCCTTCCAACTCAAATTATCTAAGCAAACATCAATTATCAATTAATTAACTCCATTTAGTTTTAATTAAAGTCTTTATGTTACCTGAGGATGTTGGGGATTATATCCAAGCCACCATACAACAAAAACCAAAAAATAGTGCTGGGAAAACAGGATTCTGAATTACTACTAGATTTTAGTTCAACAATGTTTCCATTTTTCATGACCTTAAATGCTATATAGGAGTAGCTAGTACCCCAGTGTGAGGAGGGAAGAACACTCAGGAGGAAAAAAAGGATAAAATACTAATGCTCATAAACTGAAGGTAAGACATATAGCTATTATTTTGATTGTCTTGCTTGTTTGTTTTCTGACAGGACCTTGTGGAGACATCACAGGTATGTTCCCAGTGGACTCTTTTTTTTTTTCTTCAGAGAGATAGAGACAGAGAGAAAAGGTGGGACACCATCTCTCTACCACTGTGAAATTTCCCCTTCAAGGCCAGGTCATGGTGCACCTGGATAAGCACACATGTTATAATGCACAAGGGCCTGGGTCTGAGCCCCCCATCCCCACCTGCAGGGGGAAAGCTTTTCAAGTGGTGAAGCAGTGCTGCAGGTGTGTCTCTGTTTCTCTCCCTCTCTGTTGCCTCTTTCCCTCACAATTTCTGACTCTTTCTAATAAACAAATAAAGATAAATCAATTTAAAAAAGAAAGAAAGAAAGAAATTTCCCCTTTTGCACAATGCTCCCAGATCCTCACTCATGGTACACTCTACACTCTTATCAGGTGAGCTGGTTTATTTTACTAGTGGTTAAATAGTGATTTGCAGGATTACAAGATAATAGAGGTATAATTCCCCAGCAGTCCCACCACCCCATCCAATGGTAACTACCATAGTTCTCCCAAAGTCATAGTTATGGGATGACTATCTATTTATTCTTTATTTAAGTTCATGTCTGTCAATTCTCTAAATTCCACTTATGAGAGAAATTATCCCAAAATTGTCCTTTCTTCTTCCTCTTATTTCTCAGATAACTTTAATTTCTCAGTCGTTCTCTGGAATCTCTTCTCTCTCAGTGATGGTCTGAAAACAAAGAAGGTTCCAGGTTCCAGGGGAACAGGGGCCCAGAGCTCTTTGGTCATCTTCTCCTACATTTCTCCCCCTCTGGGAGTAAAGACCAAAATTCTTTATGGAGTGCAGATGGTGGAAGTTCTGTAACTGCTTCTCTGCTGGACATTGGTGTTGGCAGGTGAACCCATACCCCCAACCTGTTTCTGTGTTTTCCTAGTGCGGCAAGGCTCTTGGGAGGTGGGGTTGCAGGACACATTGGTGAGGCCCTCTGCCCAGGGAAGTCAGAAATCTCCATTCCTTTGAAACTAAAACTATTGAACCAGTACAGCATTTACCACAGTTTTATCTCAACTGTGTAATCTTAGATTGTGTATTAAAATGTTTGTAAACTAAACATTTTCAACAAGAAATATTTTAAAATATTTATTTTATGAAAGAGAAAAGTGAAAGACCAGAGCACTCCTGAGCTCTGGTATTCATGGTACCTAGGACCTCACATTACAAGTCTGTGCTCTGAGGCTGAGCAATCTTCACAGCCCAAAAAGCAGTTTTTGAAATTAATACACACACAAAAAGTTACAGCTTTAAAGTGACTGCTGCCTTTTTTTCAGTTAATGTGGGGAATATG
Source organism: Erinaceus europaeus (assembly GCF_950295315.1). NCBI lineage: Eukaryota > Metazoa > Chordata > Mammalia > Eulipotyphla > Erinaceidae > Erinaceus > Erinaceus europaeus. The sequence goes on from NC_080176.1 coordinate 30,074,026, forward strand.
AGATTCTTAAAAGATTTATCAATTTATGAAAACTAGGCAGATCAGAAGGCATTTGCTTTAAGAAGTAATAATCTGGGATTTAATGGAGGCACAACTGGTAAAGTTTGCATGCTACTATATGCAAGGACCTTGGTTCAAACCCCAAGTCCTCACCTACAGGGGAAGCTTCATGAGTAGTGAAGCAGTGCTGCAAGTGTCTGTCTTTCTCTCTTCCACACTATATATTCATTCTCTCTCAATATATCTCTATCCAAAATATATGTACACATAAGAACAATCTTTAAAAAAAAAGACTTCACTCTGATTTTCACAACCCTTGAGAAGCATTTCTCAAGCAATGTAGTTGATTGACTCTGTCCTATCTTTACTTGGGCATCACAAGAGAAACACACACACACAAAGCTTAGTTTTCAAAAAGATAGTCTTGAGTTTTCTGTAAATTTAAGTCTAAAACTAACATATGTCAAACACTGTATTATATGTTTGTTAAAAAAACAAACAAGATATAATGACTTGCTCAAAAACTATTTGAAGCAATAAGGCATTGAAAAATAATTTACTAAAGAGATGACCCTTAGATTGTAATTAGGATTACAAACCTTTTAAAGACCATCAAGATAAGGGCTAGGTGGTGGTGCACCAGGTAGGGCATGTACATTACTAAGTACAAGGATCTGGGTTCAATCCCTCAGGCCTCCACCTGCAGGGGGCAAGCTTCATGAGAGGTGAATCAGTGCTGCAGGTGGATCTTTCTTTCTATCTCCCCCTTCCATCTCAATTTCTCTCTGTCTCTGTCAAAGAGAAAAAAAGGCTGCCAGGAATGTTGGATTTGCCATACAGGCATGGAGTGAGTCCCAAGACAACAGGATAATAAACTATAATGACTTGCCAATTGTATCAGATAGGACTATTTCTCTAGTGGACAAACATTTTCAAGTTTCTCATTTGGTCTAGATCTTTAATCAAGTTTTTCAAAACCTCTCTACAACCTCAGGCAGGGTGGAAGCCATGAACGACATTGAAAGGAATGTCACTTATAGCCAAATTAGGAGTAAAATTTCCCCCTATTTTATTTGATAGGATAGAAAGAAATTGAGAGGGGATGGAGAAAGAGAAGGTTCTGCATTCCTGCCTCACTGTTCATGAAATGTCTCCCCTGCAGGTGGGATACAGGAGCTTGAGCTGGGGTCTTTGCACATGGTAATGTGTGGGCTCATTAGGTGCATTAGCGCCTGACCCAGGAATAAATTTTCTTTTATTATTATTATTATTACCTCCAGAGTTATTGCTGTGGCTAGGTACCTGCACTATGAATCCACTGTTGCTGGCAGCCATTTTTTCTATTGTTGTTTCTATTATAGCTGCTGTTTATACTGCTATTGTTGGATAGGACACAGAGAAATCCAGAGAGGAGGGGAAGACAGAGAGGGGAGAGAAAGATAGATACCTGCAAACCTGCTTCACTGCTTGTGGGGAGCCCTGCAGGTGGGAAGTTGGGATCCTTGAGCAGTTCCTTGTGCTTTGCACTATGTGTGTTTAACCCTGTGCACCACCGCCTGGCCCCCGAATACATTTTTCTTAACGTTAAGGGAGGAGATACATAGCACAGTGGTTTATGCAATTTTCATCCTTGAAGTTTGGCAGTCTCTGATTCCTTGACACCACTATAAGCCAGAGCTGATCAGTGTTCTGGTCAAGATTTTTTTTTCTTAATGTTAAATAAAACTGTCCTAGCTGGGAGACAGAATAACTTACTGTCATTGTATCTTTGGAGAGCAAAACAGCAAAGTTGATTTCTCTTGTTCTTTTTGGTGTGTACATGTGTATGCTCTATATAGAGACAGAGAAGCAGAGTACATAAAAGAAATCTCAGCACTGGGGCCAGTCAGTGATTCACCTGCTTAAACACACAAATTACAGTGCACAAGGACCTGGGTTCAGGCCCCTGGTCCTTACCTGCAGGGATAAACCTTCCTGAAGTGGTGAAGCAGAGCTGCAGGTGTCTCTCTGTCTCTCTCCCTCTTTATCTCCCTGTTCCCTCTCAATTTATCTCTGTCTCTATCCAATGATAAATAAATAAGGTATACTAAAAAAAGGCAAGAAATCTCAGCACTTAAGCTGCTTTCAGTTCAATGGGACCAGACTTCAACTCAGGTCATACACATAGTGAGACAACATACTATCCAGGTGAGCTATTTTGGTGGTCCCATTAATTGATGAAAACTAAAACCAATGAGGAAAATCCACTTCCCTTTGCCTAAGACTGAAATGCTATCATAGATCAAGGTCAGAGACAAATCTCCAAGACTTCAACCTACAGCACACTGTGTGTGAATTACTGCTCTCTGAGCAAGGTCAACTTGCCCTTGGAAACACTGTCAAGACCAGTTGAATCAATAGCACAAGTGTGATACTCAGCACTGACTGAGAGGCAGTGGAATAA